>NW_015402555.1:0-3723 GCF_001527695.2 Protobothrops mucrosquamatus
CACGATGCAATTTAAAAAGATAGTTATAGTTTGTGTCTCAATTCCACTTCTCTCTGAGCTTTATCAGTATGTATGTGCAGTGGCCTAGTGGTTAAGACGCTGTGCTTGTGGACCAGAAGATTGGCAGTTCGAGACCCAAGCATCCCATGATAAGGTGAGTTCCCATTCTTGCCTTAGCTCCTGCCAACCTAGCAGTTTGAAAGCATGGAAATGTGAGTAGATAAGTAGGAACCATTTCGGTGGGAAGGTAACAGCATATAGTCAACTTATAGTTACGTTGGCCATATGACCATGGAAATGTCTTCGGACATTGCTGGCTCCCTTGGCTAGGAAATGGAGATGAGCAAGCCCACCTAGAGTTGGACACAACTGGACCTTCTTTTCAATGCAGCTATACTCATAATATGAACATCTAGGCCAGAGGGACAGCAGAAAGCAGAAATTCAGATGATATATTGCTGTCATGCTGCTTTTATCTGTTTGCAGAATGAGCATTTCCTTCAGATGAACATTTCTGGAACTGCAATGTTTTACGTACTGAATTCATTATTACATAGGCTACCACTGGTATTTACACATTCATGATGTCCAGATGTCCCAGCCTCGGCTTATCTTTTTAGTAATTGTCATTCTTGAGAGGTGAATGTGAGGTCAGTATAAAATGCAAAAAGTGCTCTTGAAAATCAGAACCAGAAAAATATGGCAAAAGGTGATTAAGGAATGAGAAAATGTCAGATCACAATGTCTGGCATTTCTGTGTTTTTGATATATAGTAGTAGCTCTGGTTTAAGATGGCAAAAGGAAAGTATAATTCAATTGTTTGTTAGGGAGTATGTAGGAACAATCAAGTACACAGTACAGGATCCAGAACATATCTCTGTCACCTTTGCTATGGGACTAAATCTAGAACTGGGCTTGCTAATGGAATCAGGCTTTTATTCCCATTCTGAGCACAAAATATGGGCAGCACCTGTCATGTAGCTTGCTTTTCCTTCACAGAGTAATTCCTGGAACAAAACAGAAGACTGTTAAAAGTATATTGCTGCATCTTGCCATGGAAGGGGTGAGAAAAGCTGAACTACTGTTCTTTGATTTTCCTTGGCTCAATATCATGTAATTAACTTAAGAAGGAAATCCTTATTGTATAATAAATAAATTGATGTACATTGCAATGTGTGCGTCTTTCACCTCTCATTTTCCCATGTTTAACTTTGATTGGAAAAAAACACCAAATAATCACAATGCATAGAACATGAATATCTTATTGTAATTAATATTGATAGAATATATACTTCCCCCCCCTTTTTTTACTTCTTTACAGATATGCCCACTTGTTCAGTGCCTGTTCAAAGTTTCAATGGTGTTGAATGAGTGGTATTTATAACTAGTTCTCAGAGTTCTGACTGTCATGCGGCATCCCTGAGATCACATGATTGCAATTTGGGTGCTTGGCAACTGGCTCATACTTACAATGGTTGCAGCATCCTGTAGTCACAGGATGGTTATTTGCAACTTTTCCTGTCAGCTTCTCACAAGTCAATGAGGAAGCTGGCAGGAGTGGTTGCAAGTAACTCCTGCAAGTTTTCTCCTGAGAAGCCCTACTACAGAGTACAAGACCCCCGGGATTCTCATACTCTGCAGTGCCCCCTGCCCATCTGCACTCGATAGTGCAGCACACACATACCCCGGCCCATCACTTCTCCTGGCCTACTCACACTCTCTAGCACCTAGCACCCCACTCCTGCCACTTTCCACTTAATGACCATACGGTCCTGACAGTGGTGGGATTCAGCCAGTTCGCATCACTTCGGCAGAACCAGTAGCTATTTTTTTGTTGCCCAGGCCCAGAATGGACTTCTGGAAGCGGCATCCATACAGAGAATGGATGTTGTTCACATATTTGAATTCCACCACTGAGTCCTGAGGATATGACTGCGTTTTTATTGCTTGAAAATGTTTTAGTGTTTTAATTGTAATATATTTTTTGAATTATAAGCTGCCCAGAGTCACTGATTTAGATAGATGGCTGAGGAAACTGAATAAACAAATAAATAAACAAATTGTGACTTCTAAGATTGCCGTCACTAAGCAATACAACTAGGGTAGTGACAGTAAACCTGATGCTAATTACTGTTGTAACTTGAATACTAACTATATTTAAGGTATCTCTAAGGCAGGGATCCCCAACCCCCGGTCTGTGGACCAGTACTGGGCCGCGGCATGCCAGCAACCGGTCCGCACAAACAAGCAAAGCCCCATCTGCACACAAAACCACGCACTCTCCGGTCTGCAGAAAAACCTTTCTCCATGGAACCGGTTCCTGGTGCCCAAAAGGTTGGGGACCTCTGCTCTAAGGTATGTAAATAGCAGAATATCAATCCTTGAATTACACTATATAAACTGTATTGAAATAACTATATACCAAAATTTATAATAACACGATACAAAGGGGAAAAATTCTCTGGCAAAAGCACTAAGACTTCTCCTTCCCTACCAATACATTCACTTGTTGCAGTGGCCTGATTTAATTACAAAATGCTAGGAAATCCTGACCACACAATAGAGAAGTCTCCAGCGTTACTGTATATTTTCTCAGTTGTTAAAGAACTAAAGGAATCCCCTAACAGTTTACTCTTTTTTTTTTCTCTGATCTTGCATAACTCTCTGAATCACATTGGGAAATCACCATGAGATTGGCTTGAAGGAGGAAGAATGCAGGATGTCAACCAGAAGGTTATACTTCTTTTTTAAATACTAAAACACAAAGGTTTTAGCATAATGGAAACATTGTGCTGTACTAAATTATTTCCTGATAGAAAAGCACTAACTGTCATTTTACTTAGTTGGCTCAGGAAAAATATATTAGAAAACAATAGTGTTTTTTTAAAAAAAGCAAAACAGAACAAAACAGAACCCATATCTTAAAAAGCAACTTGAAATATTAAAGTAAGGATTGCTATGTTTCCCAGAAAAATATTTGCTTACCTTTATTTCCTGTTTTGTTTTACTGATGCAGAGCCTTGAACTACTAAAGGAAAAAAAAGGAGGGGGATTTTATTCCCTATTTGATATACTGTATCTTTCTAAACTATGGCTTGTTTGAACCATTGTTTGTGAATGAATAAGCCACAAGGGCTGGGTTCACATTTAACACCAAGCCATCAACCAAGGTTTATAAGTCACACTTGGTTGAATTTACATCAAATACTAAGTCAAAACCAACCAAACAAGTCACATCATAGTTTAGTGGGAGATGTGATTCTGACTTCTCCATTGGCATTTTTAGTGCTTAGGATTAGTGTGGCCCTTTTCATGGCCAAAAGAGAGATGCATCAATGGAAAGAGGAAAAAATAAGAGCACAATTTTGCATAAAAATGGCATGTGCTACTAAATATAAAAATAACTTGAGATACAGAAAATCATGGCATTCTGAGGAATATTGAATATTTTTGTGCAGATGAAAACTGTTGATGGGCAACTCCTTGCCTCCAGTTTAAAGTGGATTTGGACTGGAGGGTTCTTTAAATAATAATAATAATAATAATAATAATAATAATAATAATAATAATAATAATAGTAAAGTTGGAAGGGACCTTGAAGGTCATCTAGTCCAACCCCCTGCTCAGGCAGGAAACCCTATACCATTTCGGACAAATGGCTGTCCAGTCTCTTCTTAAAAACTTCCAGTGTTGGAGCATTCACCGCTTCTGGAGGCAGGTTGT
>NW_015402556.1:0-3723 GCF_001527695.2 Protobothrops mucrosquamatus
GAATCTGAATTTTTGTCTCATAACATTTCCTAGACCTTGTGACCATGGAGATAGTCTTGAAAATCTGACAGATGCTTTGCTATGATCTGTGCCTGGATTCTATCTACTTTTGAAATAGCAAGTTGCCTCAAGCTGTATATAGCATGTGTCTGCCACCACTTGAACATATGCTCAAAAATCTCAATGACAGAGCACATGCCTTGCATTCAGATATTTCAAGTTTAATCCTTGGCTTTTTCGATTAAAAAAGCAGCAGAGGTTTGTTTGTTTTTAAAGTCCCACTACTACTATTAATCAATTAATTTCTAGATGCAATAGACCAAAGTTCTGGTGTAGTGCAACAAGAGTCCTTCGTTCTTTCATGCTCCACAAGGCTGTGGAAAGGAGAAGCACCTTTATTTTGGTGGCAATCCTAGCAGGAAAAAAAATGAAGAAGCGGAATGATTTCCTTACTTCTATCTTCACAGAAAAAAAATCAGGGAGATACCGAAGCCGAGCACTTGCTCCCAAGAAGGGAATCAAGATATGACTGAGGTGTACAAAATTATGCAAAGTGTGAACAAACTGGAGAAGAGAAGCTATTAGAACCAGAGATCACCCAATGAAATTGAATCCTGGAAGAATCGGGACAAAGAGATTTTATTCTATATAGTGTGAAATTAAATTTTGGAGTTCACTGTGAGATATGGTGCTTGCTGGCTTCAAAAGGGGGTTAACCAATGAATATACATTAAGGGGATCAATGGCCATTAACCATGATGGCAGTGTGATTGCCTCTGAAGACCATCTGCTGGGAGACTAGTGGGCTGCCTTGTGCAGTTGGCTGATCACTATGTGATCAAGCTACTGGATTAGATGGGCCAGGTATCTGCTGCAGCAGAACACTGCTTATGTTCTTACTTGTATACGTGTACTTGTACTTACATGTACATGGCCAAATGATATTAGAAGGCCTCAAAGCAGCAGCTCTATACCTTCCAAAAGACTTGGTGGATTCCTTTTTTTCTTTCTTTCTTTCTTTCTTTCTTTCTTTCTTTCTTTCTTTCTTTCTTTCTTTCTTTCTTTCTTTCTTTCTTTCCTTCCTTCCTTCCTTCCTTCCTTCCTTTCTGAGCAGCAGATTCACAGATATACTTTGCTAACACAACAAAAGGTTTTATATAATGCTGATGGTCAGACCAAAGGCACTTTCAATACTTGATTTAGACCTGAGCTATTCAAAGCTTTCAACCTATTTTAATGGTATAGTTATAGGGTATAGGTTTAAAACTATCTGATATCAGAGGAAACCCACTGCCTGAGAGAAGAGTTCATACATAGAACAATTTAACACTGATACCTTTTCTCTCCATGCTCTGATCATTCTTAAGGCTAAATTCCACATACAGATTCTTCTCAGTTTGCCATCATACATTACTTTGAAGGTAGAGAAACCCAGCAACAGTATGGACGGAGACAGCCTTCAGATGTATCTGGGTCTGTGGCATTCAGTATGATGTAGCGTATTAGAAATAAACAACTTCCAGATAATTACAAATTAATATTCAGTCTGTTCATTTTTTCAGCCCTTTACATGTTGATTAAAATAGAAAAGAAAGGAATAATTTATTGTAGCATCTAAATCTACGATCTCCTTCTCTTGGCCCCAAACATTTCAAAATAAAAATAAGCAGTAACTGCTATGCTGGGCACACTGCCAATGGAATGCAATTCACGCTAATTACAAGCCAAGATTGAACAAGGGACAGTGAAAATAATTTTAAAAAGACGTGTGAACATTTTTTTTCCTCTGAGGATCACTAAGTCAGATATATAATTTAAAAATTTCCATTGATATCAATGGAAGTGTGTGTGTAGGGTGGGTTAAATGAAAAATCACACCTGCATTGACATGACAGTGATTTATTTTAAGGAATACTTACTTAAAGTTTATGTGTTTGGTCTTTGTTTCCTACCAAACTTGTTCACTCCCATTGGAAGAAAGCAAAGCTGACCACAAACTTTGCTTGAGCTGCCTTAGTGGAATATGTAAACTTGGGGAAAAGATCAGGGGCCATGATCACAGTGTATAAAAGGATCAGGGACCATGATCACAGTGTATAAAAGGATCAGGGACCATGATCACAGTGTATAAAATCAGGTAGACAATGAAAGAAGTGGGCAGAGGAATATTTTTCTCCCTTCTCAATACGTTCTCCAATAAAGCTAACTGGAAGATTTAGGACAGAATCATTCCTTTGATACTACGTATTTAAGCTATAAAATTCATTACCACAGAATATGTTGATGGCCACTGATTTGGTTAGGTCTGGAAGGAAATTGGATCCATTCACAAAGGATAGATCTATCTAGCATGAAATTAAAAACCAACTATGGGAAAAACAAAAACAGTTTTTCCCCCCAACTCCTGTTTCTAAGCCTACCCTATTGACCCCACCTTTCTCTGGCTATTGTTGCCTATTGATGGTCTTTGGCCTGTTCCACCAAGACTATTCTTGCCTTTTTATGGCATTTTATTCCATTCTTTATTCTATTTCTATTTTCTATTCTATTTCTTTCCCAAAAAAAATTGTAAGCTCATGCTTTTATTCCCTTTGTGGCACTGGAGGGGAAAAATAAAAAGTGAGGTAGGAATTTCTTTTCTTCTCTCATCGCTTCAAGGCAGCTTATCTTGGTACTTTATCAATTTTATTTCATCTACTTAACACCTGACCATAAGACCAATGGTCAAGAAGAGAAAAGGATGTCAACTGCAAAGAAATCATAATTAGACCATTAACTGCTAGCCTGCATGATCAGGATTGAAACTGTGGGATCCTAGGAAAAGATATGGCTGCTTTAAACAATTGCAAACAGGCGATATATTTATGCTTCCGCATGCTCCAGGGCACTTCTTGAAGCCTGAATCTTGAATATTATTAGTCCTAATAATTATGTTTCTTCAGAATGAAGGACTTAAATTAAAATGTTACATTCTCTTGACTATCAAGTACATTTATACAGCTGGTAAAAAATCCTAGCACTGTTTTAAAACTTAGTTTAAAAAAACAATACACAGAATTATAATTTAATTTACTAGAATAAATAATTCTTCCAAGTAACAAGAAATCAAATTGAAATGCTAGTGGAAAAGTTTTAACATTGGATCCAGCTGTTTGCTAACTATTGTACATGGTTAATTACATATATACAATTAAGACTGGGTCCTGATGGCAGAGAAAAAATCCCAGCAAATATTTAAGAAAGGTTTAGGAAAGATGCATTATGTTTTATAAATTCTGATGCATAAGCCTTATTCTTTTTTCTAGCAAGAGCACTTCACTTTTATGGGCATGTGGAAGTCTCTGGATACTGTGTGGACATCAAAACGGAGGCATGTCTGATTGCAATATCCCTCTAAAATAATGATCCTGGGTTGGCCTCAACATGAAATGACTCATAAACTTCTATTTTAGTAACTTAAATAGATGGACAGAGATAGGTAATTACTCAGTGTAATGTATAATGCCCAAAGATTCTAAAAATGATTTAGACCAGTGGTTCTTAACCTTTTTGAACGAATCGCCCCCTTGAGCCAATGAGGAAGTTGTCATCGCCCCCCTCCCCCAACATAACCTCTCAATCACAATATAGGAAATAATTCTTCAATTTATGCAAACACTTTTTTTGTTTTCTTTAAAATTGTCATCAGGACATTTCAATGCAAATAATTTATTTCCAATCTTT
>NW_015402557.1:0-3723 GCF_001527695.2 Protobothrops mucrosquamatus
GCCCATCCTTTGCTGTGGGTAGTAGGTTTTCCAGCCCAGACTGTGTTTCTGAGGCGTATGGGTGTAAAATACCCAGTTGGGATACACGAGATGGATATAATGAGTCCATAATTTTTAGTTTATCCATATAACCCAGAGAAAAATTACAGATCTCTAAACCTGCCAGATCAGAGCAGGGTGTTGAGCCATTTTGATTTAATGTAATTGGAAAGATTGTTTGTTTTTATCTCTGCCCTTGTGTTACTGCAGAATGTGATAGGGAAGCAGAACGGCTCTCCTTGCACACCAAGGCCTTAAGACTGTTGCCCTGGGGAACAATGGAAGAATTGAAAAATAAAAATAAAAAAGTAGGCTGGCTTGGCCTTCCTGGCATAAATATCCCTTTTAGGACATCCTCTTTTACCAAGGGATCAAGATGACCCCTTTCTAGCGCTAGGCTCGAACTTTTTCATTTTGAATTTTTTTTTTTAAAAAAATTAGCTATTAAATTTTGCATTTTTAGCTCCTCTTCAATCAGTTCACATTTTGCATTTTAATGATTTTACTTTAAAAACGAGTGCATGTGTTTCGGCTGCAATGCCTAGCAGCATGTTTTCCTTTAACTCTGTCCTTGGGGATGAAAAAATTGTTTTTGAGTACCATACGTAAATTTGGCCATCCCTGGGTCAGAGGTCCTAAATTGAAGCACTGAGTCTTGGCATCTATGATGGCAGTTTTGACTGGGCCGTCCTTCCTCTACACCAGGGGTAGTCAACCTTGGCTCTTTTATGACTCGTGGACTTCAACTCCCAGAATTCCTGAGCCAGCCATGCTGAGGGGAAAGAGAGAGGTTTCCAAGCTGAGCCATTCTGGCTCAGGAATTCTGGGAGTTGAAGTCCACGAGTCATAAAAGAGCCAAGGTTGACTACCCCTGCTCTACACTGTAGGTTCTTGTCTTCTCTATTGCTGCCGTTCTCTGAAACTTGATAATAATCTTCCCTGTCTTCAGTCTGATCTTGGAAATGCAATGGACAGATGTCTGTGTCCTAATGATAATCTGGATACTCTGATTTTAAAGATGAAATGCAATGTCTGAAAGATACGTAAAAGGAGCCCTGGGGTTATGGTTGATGCCTACGGAATATAAAAATCATAATAAAGACTGTTAGTATGTTCTTTGGTATAGTTCATATTCTGTTTTTGTAGCGTCTCTTTTCTGTATTCCATATTTTATTTTTTTTGTAAAATTTTGCCATGTCTGCTCATTGAGCACAGCATGTTTCTGTAAGAAGGAGCAAGTATCCAAAATAAAGCTGTGGGTTTTTTAAATCATAATTTTGAGAAAATAAAGGCCCAATTTTAATAACACTATCTTTCAATCCTATGCTTAGCTTAGTTCCGCCCAACACCAGGCAAGAGTATTATCCAATGATTTTGGTTGACTGCAGTGGCTTTCTGCTTCAGTAAAATGGAACTTTAGAAGTTGAAAAGACCCTGGTGTGTATCAATTATATTTCCTCACTTTTGAGAGTGGATTACAACTCCCAGCTGACCTAGTTGATTTCAGAAAAAGCCAAGCATGATTTGGATGGAAGATCACCAGTGGCTAAACTGGGAAGTGAAAAGAAAATTGAAGCAAGCTATCTCGATAGGTTTGCCAAGGAAATTAGAGTATTTATTATACTGTAGATAAAAAGCAGAGTTGAATTTGAGACAAGATAGTCAGTCTCCCTTTTAATTGTGAAGAAAATGGGGGAATCTAAACAAGGTATGAACCTTGGCTGTAGTCTGTCAATTGAAGCAGCCTTCTCCAGCCTTGCACATCTGGATGTGTTAGAACGGACACCATTCTTCCATGGTAGTGGAGGATGGGAATTGGAGTCCAGGTTACCTGTAAAACATTAGCTGGCAAACTGCATTAAACCATGGGCCTTTTGGCTGGTATTTATGAGGTACGGCTTTTCTCGCTTCAGGTGTGCGAGTCATTTGTTTTATTTCTTGCTCATGCAGTCATGGAACTGAAATACGCTGATGTCATCTCAGATACATATTATGGGATGGACCAGGGGTCAGATTTTTGCTTGGGAGTGAACGAAAAATGTCAACAAATGACTTGCTTTCTGCTTGCTGAGCTCAATCTGGCTAATGCTGCTTCTACCAGGGGAGCCAAAGTAAAAAATACTGATGGCAATATTAATGGATATTTCAGAGATATTGCCATTTAACTGTAGTTATCATCCCTTTCAATTTTGTTATTCTGTTAGCTATAGTCGTAACATATTTTATTAGGGGGGATCAAAAAACATACCAACACAATAAGCCAACATAAATCCATCCATGCTGAGAGTGATGAAGACATTTTGAATATTTATGAGGTTAGAAACACCATTACTGGAATCTTTGTGATCTTAAAAATCTAATCAGTTTACTATCGGATGCACTGCTGAATTTCTCATTTCCAAGAAATTTTCTTGATTATGTACCATCGAGTTGTTATTGACACCTAACTTAGACTTTCTCTGTGAATTTTATTTACATAGACCTTTTCTCTCTTTCTTTCCAACTAAGCTAGGACGGTAGATAGACATCAGATGGAGATGAGATAATTATTATTGGTTTGCAGGGTGAACACAAACTCTGATGCTTATTAAACTCACATACAGCAGTAGTACTGTAAGTCCAAGATCCTGGAGTTCCAGTGCCCCCTGCTGGCTGTATTGGAAATATTGGCCTATAGATTTGTAAAAAAAAACAACTGGGAGATAAGTTGATTTATCAAATGCACTCTGCAAATAAAAAAATAATTATCTTAAAAAAAGGGAAATGTGCATAACAAGATATGAAAACAAAATGTCACAATGATGTGATTTGATAGCAGTGTTCCAATATCTCAGGGACTGCCACAAAGAAGAGGGAGTCAAGCTATTCTCCAAAGCGCCTGAAGGCAGGACAAGAAGCAATGGAAACGTATCAAGGAAAGATCCAACCTAGAACTTTGGAGAAATTTCCTGTCAGTGAGGACAATCAGTGGAATTACTGACCTTCAGAAGTTGTGGGTGCCCCATCACTGGAGGCTTTCAAGAAGAGATTGGACAGCCATTTGTCCGAAATAGTATAGGGTTTCCTGCTTGAGCAGGGGGTTGGACTAGAAGAGCTCCAAGATCCCTTCCAACTCTGTATTCTAAATATCAGTAATGAACAGTAACATGTTGTGCTTTTGAGGCAGCCTTGGCTCCTGGCAACTGCCTGAATAAGTCCCTGAAATTTTCTTGGCAAGTTTTCAGAAGTGGTTTGCCCTTATCTTCTTCCTAGGGCTGAGGGAGGGTGACCAGCCCAAGGCTAGGCAGCTGGCTGTGTGCGTACATTTCCCAGTTTCTCCCTGGTGCCTTACCCACTACACCAAACTATTTGGGGAAATAGGAATTGGAGAAAAAAATGGCAGCAGGGAAAGGGCACCATTCAGCAAGAGAAGAGAATATTTGTAGGTTCAAAAGAAATGTTGCAGGAGACTGTTAGTTACCACCTTTAAAGCGTTCCATGGCATAGGACCTGGTTACCTCCGAGACCGCCTTCTGCCACAGATTCCCTCCCATAGACCGGTACGCTCCCACAGAGTGGGTCTCCTCAGGGTGCCGTCGGCCAAGCAATGTCGGCTGGCGACCCCCAGGGGGAGGGCCTTCTCTGTGGGTGCCCCTGCCCTCTGGAACGAACTACCCCCCGAGATCCGGATGATTCCGGATCTCC
>NW_015402558.1:0-3723 GCF_001527695.2 Protobothrops mucrosquamatus
GGAGAAGATGGATTGTTTATATTCAAAAGAAGCATAGAGTGGTGGAATATAATTTAGGTTTTTAGAAAAAATTTTCTTTTCTTTTATATATTTTACCTACTCATGTAGAATAATATACTTTGTGGAGTTAGAGATATTAATATTTGTTTACTTATATCTGAATATTATCCTGGGATTAGGTTTGGGAAGTCCGGGGGGGTGGGGGGTTTTTCATATAGCATTGTGTAGTATTTGTGAAAAAAAAATTTATGATGAAAAATAATAAAATTTTATATTGAAAAGACTTAATTCATCAAGAATGATGGGATTAAGTTTAGTGGGACTTATTCTGGATATGTTTGCATTGAATGTGGCTGAGTCATTTTCATTCATGTTTACTTAGTCTTCACTAGTTTAATAACCCAAAATAATACTTCCTTTATTATTTGGTGACTATTTTCTACATTATTATTTCAAAGACCTTTGAGGTATTACCTTTGTAAAAGAAGTAGCAATAGTAGTAATGAATATATTTTCATAACCTGAGAATGTTCCTTTCCCTGTCCTTACCACTTTCTACAGAGGGACGATTAAGAACACGCTGTCATAGAGCATCATAGTCTGGTTTGGAAGCATCGCTGCTTCAGACAGGAAAGCAGTGCAGAGTGGTGAGGATGTCTGAAAAGATTATTGGCAGTTCCCTCCCTTCCATCCAGGACCTAGCACATAAGCGTTGCTTGAGCAGGGTCCGTAAGATTGTCCAGGACACTACACATTCTCTTCACGACCTGTTTTCCTTGTTACCTTCTGGAAGGAGGCTTCATGGTATCAGAAGCAGAACATCCAGATTCAGTCACGGTTTTGTTCCATACAGTATTAATCTTGTGAACTCTAAAGCTTCCTCCTTGCATTATGTATTCAAGATGGACAGTGATTGATATTTATATGTTACTTATATGTAAGGGTGTAGGTCTATATATATGTTGCATATAGTATGTTTAAATGTGTGGTATGTATGTGTACACTTTGAGAGCAAGCAACTAAATTTCATTTTTAATGTGTGCCATTGTGCCCACAGTAAAAAATGATAATAAAGGTTATCTATCTATCTATCTATCTATCTATCTATCTATCTATCTATCTATCTATCTATCTATCTATCTATCTATCTATCTATCTATCTTACTCTAACTCACCAATATTTTTAGTAACTTTGATTTCCCCAGTTTAAGCATGCAGAAATAAGAAACAAATGAAAATCCTTACAGAGAAAGATAATTATTGAACTCAGAGGGTCCACCTGGCAGGTTATTTATTCCTATTTCCTAATCAAGCAGATTGCCATTGCTTGACATCTGTCCATTGCCCGCTGCTGTACACCTCTTCAATTCCATGTGATGAAAGTTATCTGGACCATTGCTTTCCAACCGGGATAAACATTGTCTTGTACTATCACCCTAACTGGTTTCCTGATACTTGCTTGGAAATAACAAGTATGTATATGGCACTTCTTCAGGTAGTTAGAGAAAAAGGGAGAACTTCATATCCACAAATCATGTTCAACAAATAGATGTTGAGGCTTTAAATAAAGATAGCCTAACAGTATCAAATCTTTTTAATTGTTGGCAAAGCCTTTCAATAACAGCTATCCTAGCCATAAATGGACTATATGTCTCCCAGCAATAAATCGACTGTTTAGATTTCAATTAATTTCCCTGTGTTAAATGAATTGGTCCTATTGCTTTTAACAATAAAAATCTCACTAATTGAAAACATTTCCTTTACTTGCTTGAGAAACAAAGGGCAAAGGTGGAACTGTGCACTGTGGGATAAGCACAAGAACACAGAAACCTAGAGCTAAACCAATTCTCCTCCCCTCCTCCCAAAAAAAGGGAAGTTAGAAAAGAATTTGTGACTCCAAGGTTGGGTCTTGCATATCTTTCTAAGAGCCTAAGCAAAAAGATGTTTGATTTAAGGAGTTGAAAACAGGCATTTGAGCACACCTCCACATGCTTCAAAGATTTTGTCTTTTTGCCTTTAAATATAGATTAGAGAAAGTTGCATGTCTAAAGTAAAATTATATGTAGGGGGGGATGTAGGGGCATCCAACAGGAATATGTCATAGAAAATCACATATATAAAAATGTGAAAATTCATGTGTCTTATAGAAAAGACTGATGAGTAAATCAACGCAGTACTCAGGCAAGCTCAAAGGGGCTGATTTGTTTATACTTACTGTAATATCAAAGATGTCTTTGGGTTCCATTCAGGTTAATTTCCATATTAATATTTTGGGTTCTGATGTTTTTTTTAATGTTTTCACCTTGAATTTTTATTTGTTCAGGTAGAAAGACTGGATATAAATCAAATACACAGAATAAATAAATTATTCAATTTTACACTTTAGCACTTGGGGAAGTGAGAATAGGGGGAAGATAAAATCTGCAATATATTTATATCTTGCCTTTTTCTCTTTCTCTCCTCTGGCTTTGCTCCTAGATAGGATTTAAAAGTATTATTTCTGACACAGACCCTTGTTTGCTTGATTGACTGCATGAAGGAAATTAGAATGGGAGAGGTAAAACACTCTCCTTTAAAATACATAGACCTTCGTCTAAATCAGACATGTCAAACACAAGGCCCGGGGGCCGGATGCAGCCTGCGAAGTGATTTCATGTGGCCCGCGAAGCCATCCTGGAAACAGTGAGGGAATGGCCCCCTCTGCCTTGGCCCTGGCCCAGGCCAACCGGGAGCCAATGTACAATTTTGTGGTGGCCATCTATGCTGAAACATATTCAGTCTTAGCTCCATAAGCCCCCCCCCCCACATGGCCTGAGAGGAACAGTGAGGCTCCTCCAGTGGACCATGCCTTGGCACTTGCCCTGGTCCCACCCCCTTTTGCCAGAGACCCTCAGATCTATCCCACTCCTGCCCAGGCCCCCACAGGCACCCTTGACACGAACGATGTAGAGCTGGCCACACCCACCCAGTAGGCCACACCCACTTCATCCACACCCACCCAGTAGGCCGCACCCACACTGGCCACACCCACCCAGCCCTCTGAGGGCAACCGCAATGCAGATGCGGCCCTCAATGAAATTGAGTTTGACACCCCTGGTCTAAATATATGTTATTTTATTGAGCTTCACAGTATTTTCAACAGCTTGACAACCTACTTTCTTTGAAAGGAGCATTTCAAAATGAAATGCAAAGCCTCAGCTATGCCTGACTTTCCCTGAAAATTATTGTGGCATCTTGCCACTGATTGAAGCTGAAAAATAATTTCTTAAGAAGTTGTGCATGCTTTTACTCCTCTCCTGTCTGGGCTGTTTATTTTAAGCTCCCTGTGAGTTTTCCACCAACTGATCTTGTTCACACAGTAATATTTTTATTAAAAGGGAATCAGAAGACTGTCTTTAATAAATGTTAACAGCCTATATAAAAATATAGCAATTAAAGCTTTTGTTTCTGGGCCCTTTCAGAAAGATACAGAACAAATCTCAATGATGAGAGATATATTAGTATATATGTGCTTAAACACACACGTACACACATACATGATATAGGAATTACAACTATACAGGGTAATAAATATTCTAAAAACCTAACATACAATCTAACAAACATAAGAGAAGGGAAAATAAGAAATGGCTCCCTCAGCAATAGACCCATATAAGTAAGTCTTCAGTGCCATAAAATCACAGACCTGATCATATAACCACGTCTTGAGGGCCTTCTGGAATA
>NW_015402559.1:0-3723 GCF_001527695.2 Protobothrops mucrosquamatus
ACTCATGCTAGTCTTTCTCTTCCCCAGATGACTTTTTTCCTTCACTCACCATTCTAATCCGTGGGATGTCTGGAAGACATGCGTGGGCACAACAACTTTGCCTTTTGCCAAGAGGAGCCAAATCAAATCAAAAGGTTTTTGTCAGAGTTCTGGGTAGAACTAATTTGCTTTCTTATAAAAACCAAGGAGCACTGAAAAATGTTCAGTAAAGTGCTAATAATAATAATAATAATAATAATAATAATAATAATAATAATAATACACTACCCCTTAGTGCAATGAATTACTGATTTTAATGCCCCTTTCAGCTTCACTTCCAAACTAACCATGGATTATTTCCTCTCCTATTTATTGTAGAGATCTATCAAAGATTACATTTTTAAAAATTAAAATAACTGATTATTGACTTAGAGACTATTTCTATTACCATCCAAATTTGGGAAATGAGGAGATAATGAATCATGTTCATCCATATATATAGTATGTGTGGTTCATATCTTCCATTTAACAATTGCAACATTTTATAATAGGGCAGTAGTTATGGTCTGTCCTTTACTAATCTAGCGGTAGTTATAAATACGTCTTAGAATCTCTTTAGCACAAGTACTGTTTTCTTTAGTCATATATCAATTAATATTAAAAATCCCATTTAAAAATATCACAAAGTTATTTATTTACTAATACTAAAATAATTATGGTATCCTTGTTCATCATTCCAGAAGATTCAGTATTTGTTCTGGTATTTTGTTTTTTCTCTGAACTAATCATACTCTAATAAATCAAAATTATGAGGGTGGAGAGTGAACTTCCACTTCATCCTATACCCAAGCTATAGATATTCTCAGTTATCGCAAATCAAAATTATGTACCAGAAATAATAGATGACAGATTATTGTTTAAATTATCGTTATATTATTTAGAAATAATATTTGCATCCATGTGAACGTATGTCCATACCCAAAGATACAGATAAATCTTACTGTCTCCAGTCTTGCTCATATTTGTAGTAAACAGTTTTGCAAAACTCTGATTTTTGGCACACAGTTTTTACTCAACAATCATTTTACTACATCCACATCAATATGAATTTCCAAGTTCTCCTGATTCTAAGAGTCTAAGTTTAACGTAACATGGTCACCGTTTTTTAGCATGTTATTTCCTCCATAGTGAAAATTGCAAACACACACCAGAGAATGATTTTTCAGTTTTCTTCGGTTCTCTTCTGAACCTAATTCTCTGAAGATTCAGGTTTTCACTAACCACAGCTTTGTTATCTGAGGTTTTATTCTGTCATATAACTGCTTAGATTATAAGATCTACCTGCCTACCCAATGTAATCTAAGAAAACATGTTAACACAGTTATATAAATGCAGTTAACTTCCTGCATGACTATTGATACATACACAAAAAGTTAAAAGCAAAGCTGACTATCAGACTGTAACGTTTCACCTTGTTTAGATTACAGCTAAATTCAATAGACTACTAAATTAAAGCGATCTCTCTCATTTCAAGTAAAAAATAGTTGGGAAGGCATAATAAATAATTATTTAAATATTACTTTTCTGATGAATTATGACTGCTGCCAGTCCCAAATTTATTTCAATCTGTTTCAGTGCTTTACAATAACAAAATATTAAAACTTTAAAGTAAATGTTAAGATTGATTGTTCTCTTTTCAACAGCTATTTGTTCCAGAACCCCGACCTGCACCTAAAAATGATGTTGGATTAAAATATAGTGTGAAACATCGCCCGTTTCCTGAGGAAGTGGACAAAATTCCTTTCGTGAAAGCAGACCTGAGCATTCCAGACTTGCATGAGATAGTTACTGAGGAAGTATGAAATTTATAATTTCCTGATTTATTTCATGTTGCACAAAAAAACTTTTTAAATTCTTCGCAATTACTTTTACTCTCCTGCGTGTATTCATATCAGTCTTTCTGGGACAAAATAATGTATTTGTACATCTTTGCATCTATTAGAACTTTCTCTGCTTACTAGATATATAAAGTAAGTCAGTCATCATTTTTCAGGAAGCCATTGGAATGGAATATCCTGTTGTCCTTATTCTTTCCGCATCCTGTGAAAATGTAAAGTCAGACAGATGTTGATTCTGTTAACATTGGTTGTAATTATTCTTTAACTGCATGTAGGGGCTGAGTAGCAGGTGAATTTTTGTAACGCGGCAACTGATGAGCATCAGTAATCAGAATTTTATTAGGTAGAAAGCTATAGCAAATTGCAGCAGCTTTTTTATCCACCTGGTTTCATTGCTTTTTAAATCATGAGAAACTCTGCACTACACCTTGATCCTACTTTTGGCAATTTTGGAGGTCTGATGAAGCTGCTAAATATGTTTCAGCTGGAAGAACGTCATGAGAAACTGAGAAGTGGAATGGATCAGCAAGTACTTTATGAGAAATCTATAGATCAGAAAATGGAAGAAGAATGGAGGAAGAAAAACTTCCCTGATCCAGTCACAGAGTGTAAACCATCACCTCCTGCACAGGAGTTTCAAACAGCCCGCCTCTTCCTTTCTCACTTTGGATTTCTATCTCTAGAAGCATTGAAGGTGACTGAAAACTTGATTATTATCTAGTTTGCTTCAAGCACAATCTTAGAATAAAGCCATTGATTCTAATGACTTGTGCTTTAAAATAAAGCATAAAATAAAATAGGTAGAACTTTATAAAGTGGAATAGAATAGTAACTTTTTTTAACTGTTTCATGTGTATTCTTAAAAACAAAATCTGTAGGTGTAAGACTCCTACCTTGAAAACGGTACTATTGAGTAGAAACATATGCCATATTTCATAATGTATAATAAGGTCTTGCTCTATATTGTCTGTGTGGGAGATATTGCTACCTATTATGTTAATGTAATTGATTTTTATTACTCCTTTTTTAATAAGACCAATTGAATTGAGCAGCCAGACATTAAAAAATGTTGAACTTTACAAGTTGGAAAGATCATGATAGTAATGTGATGAGCAGATGGGAAGAACTGTGAAGTTTTGTTCTTTGGAGGGAGTTGATAGATTAAGCAAATTAGTATGTTAAGCCTGTTCTAAGTTTAAAACACTTTTTTAGGATTTATTTTTTACAAAAAAACCCCACATACTGCTGAAATTAGTGATTAGCAGAATTTTACAGTAGGTATCTCTGGGAATTCCAGAACAGAAGCAAAGAGTCTCTTGATTGATGTAGGTTGATCTGCATTTTTTTCTCCCATTTCCCTGCTTGTTTTGTAAAATATTGCTAATAAAAGGTTATGGAGAACTTAACAGTAATAGCAATAGCAATAGCATTTAGACTTATATACCACTTTATAGGGCTTTACAGCCCTCTCTAAGTGATTTACAGAGTCAACATATTGCCCCCCAACAATCTGGGTCCTCATTTTACCGACCTCATTTTACCGAAGGATGGAAGGCTGAGTCAACCTTGAGCCGGTGAGAATCAAACTGCTGGCAGTCGGCAGTCGGCAGTCGGCAGTCAGCAGAAATAGCCTGCAGTACTGCATTCTATCCCGGATCTCCCCTCCTTCCGCCGCGCCCTTAAGACCTGGTTATTTCAGCAGGCAGGACTGGCCTAGGGGTATTTTAAAGGGGTTTTAAATTAAATTTTTAGTAGAAGCGGCCAAATTTGAATAGTTATTTTTAATCTTTTTTAAATTTTGTATTGTACTGTACCATTGTTTTAAACTGGCTGTAAGCCGCCCTGA
>NW_015402560.1:0-3723 GCF_001527695.2 Protobothrops mucrosquamatus
ACTCATGATGCAGCAGCGCAGAGGACGAATCCTTCGAATGGTTTAATCGGTCTTTTCAGCGGTGGCTAGTTTAGCAGGGACTTCCTTCTTATGCTAAGATTAGGAATTGAAACACGAAACAGATGATACCTCTTTGGAATTGCCTCTACCCAGTTCAGAGGCAGCTGTTAATACCTTCACTTTCCAAATGAAAAAAAAAGGCAGCAAATGGAGACTCAGGAAGCCTTGTCATTTATCAAATCATTAGAGAAAGCATTACAGATGTAGATATTAAAAAAAATCCAAGATAATTCAATTTGATCCTAGGTAGTCTCAATACCTCTGAAATTTAGTATTTTTTTTTTCATTTCCGAAGCCTTCTGAAAAGATTTCTTCTAACAGATTTCAAATGCAGACTGTTTTGTTCCTCTTTTCTTGGCCCTATATCCCCATATTCTAGACTAAAAGTAACTTATTTTCACAAGCTCTAACCCAGTGGTTCTCAACCTTTTTAATGCCGCGACCCCAACCGGTCATAAGTCGAGGACTAAACTGGTCGTAAATCGAGGACTAAACCGGTCATAAGTCGAGGACTAAACCAGTCGTAAATTGAGGACTACCCAACTGGTCGTAAATCAAGGACTTTCCCTGCCCGGGAGCGCCGCGCATGCGTGGTTCTGCCCCCTGCGCCGGTCGAGGCATAGCTGGCAAGCGGCAGAGACAGAGCAGGCCGACCACCAGCTGGCCCAGCCCAAGGGAGGTAAGGCACCCGCCGGAAAAGGGGAAAAAATGGCGGACAAAAAAAATGGTGGACAAAAAAAATGGCGGACAGCCTTGCTTGGCGACCCCTGTGAAATGGTCGATCGACCCCAAATGGGGTCCCGACCTACAGGTTGAGAACCACTGTCTAACCATATGAGAACTGACATCTAAATTCATGTATCAGTCATTCAGTTGCTTCTATTTCCAGCACATGGCAATACTAACAACAGGATTTGAAATCCAGGAAAGAGGAGATCATAATAGTGAGAGAATATAGCATTTTGGGGAATTGAGAATGAGACCATGACTCTCCCCCCCACCCTCCCTTTATTAATTAATACAGTGATCAAAAGACCATAGATAGGGAAAACTAATTAATTCACATCTGAATCAAACTCTTGCATTCTGCCTTTTACCAAAGCACAGATCTACTTCCATGTATACTTTTCAGGATTTACAGTACAATTCTCCAGTCCCAAAAAGTATGTTAATTAAAATAACATATAAAAATGCTACATAGATGAAATTGATTGCAAAAACATTTTCATAGATTTGCATACATTTCTTGGTGTACAAGAAATGATAAGAAATCACAAATGATAAGAAATTAATTGACTACTGAAAAAAAAAATCAGAAACTAAGCTGAAATTATTTTCAAAGGAACCATGACATCAGTAAGGATAGATGACGGACAAGATTCTGTTGTATATGACTTCCACCTTGTATCACAAAGCAACTGAGATCACTCACTATAAGTATGAGTAATTTGTTCTTCTGGCATAAACATATTTGTGAGAACTTGAGTGGTAACTCCTGGCCTCCTCTTCATAAAGAAGGGTGTGTTGTGAGTCTTTACAGCAGGGGTGTCAAACTCAATTTCATTGAGGGCCACATCAGCATTGCGGTTGCCCTCGGGGTGTGTGTGTGTGGCCAGGGTGGGTGCAGCCTACTGGGTGGGCATGGATGGAGTGGGTGTGGCCTACTGGGTGGGCATGGCCAGCTCTACATCGTTCGTGTCAAGGGTGCCTGTGAAGGCCTGGGCAGGAGTGGTCTCTGGAAGAAGGGGGTGGGACCGGGGCAAGCATCAAGGCATGGTCCATTTCTTCATTCCTCACAAAGGGTGATACCTCCCCAGCATGCACCCAGGGGGAAGGGCCGACACGGCAGGGGCTGGTTCCTCGCTGTTTCTAGACGGCCTTGTGGAGCTAAGACTGAATGCGTTTCAGCATAGATGGCCACCACAAAATTGTACATTGACTCCCAGCTGGCCTGGGCCAGGGCCAAGGCAGCAGGGGCCGTTCCCTCACTGTTTCCAGGATGGCTTCATGGGCCACATGAAACCACTTTGCGGCCGCATCCGGCCCCTAGGCCTTGTGTTTGACATGTCTGCTTTACAGGGACTGCTCAACTCCAAAAAGTTAGGAAAACCAAGGAAATGTCATGGAAGTTGGAAAAGATGTGGTAGCCAGAAACTTTAGCTTGGCATCTTAGCTTCTAATGTAGGTCACTTCCATCCTGCCAAATCTAAACATTTGAAACAAGAGCAGGAGCTATCTTAATCATTCTAGATCAAGGTGGTTGATCACTCCCACTATCTCTGTACAATGATCAGTAATGTTATAATAAGTACTAGGATATTTGTCCTGTATTAGTATGTTGGTGAGATACATCTAAATGCATGCAGATGCTAGCCCAAATGTTTGTTTCGTTTCGATTGATTGCAAACTATTGGCAGTCCCAGAACAAAAGAATGTTCTATTCCACTCCCTATTTAGATGGAGAAAATGCTGTTCTGTTTTGATAGATGTAAACTCAGAGAAGAGAAACTCCACAATCAGCTGGAAAAGAACACATGTCGGGTCATCAGACTCTTGAATCATAAACAACATCTGCCTAAGCATCTTCCTCCTGATGTGTGCTGACAGCAAAATGGGATGGAATGAGGGAGAATAATCATGTGCTTTGAGTGAGATGGAGAGAATCCTGTGCTGCACAAGGGAAACTTGAATTAAATGGCTTGGCAAACAATGAATTGTAACATAATGAGGTTGCCAGATCCTGTTTTGATAAAAAAAAAAGGCATCTCCTCCCCTGAACTTTTGGTGACTTCTCCTGTCTCAGTGTTGCAAGAATTTTGAGAGGCTGAATGTTCTTCTTCCTTACCACATAGATTTTCAAGGGCCAGATTTGCTTTGCATAACGGCCCATTCCAACATAGACTTACATCGATGGCACTTGGAGCCCATAGATTTAAAGGTATTGACATCAATCCTTTGTTACTATATTATCTTTGTTATGATGTAATGTAATCTATGCATGCAGCAAACACCGGACCTCCAAGGTTCTATTCTATTCTATTCTATTCTATTCTATTCTATTCTATTCTATTCTATTCTATTCTACCGTACCCTACCCTACCCTACCCTACCCTATCCTATCCTATCCTATCCTATCCTATCCTATCCTATCCTATCCTATCCTATCCTATCCTATATCTCAGGGGCTGTCACAAAGAAGAGGGAGTCAAGCTATTCTCCAAAGCGCCTGAAGGCAGGACAAGAAGCAACGGATGGAAACTAATCAAGGAGAGAAGCAACCTAGAACTAAGGAGAAACTTCCTGATAGTTAGAACAATTAACCAGTGGAACAACCTGCCTCCAGAAGCGGTGAATGCACCAACACTGGAAGTTTTTAAGAAGAGACTGGACAGCCATTTGTCCGAAATGGTATAGGGTTACCTGCCTGAGCAGAAGGTTAGACTTGATGACCTCCAAGATCCCTTCCAACTTCTTCTTCTTCTTCTTCTTCTTCTTCTTCTTCTTCTTCTTCTTCTTCTTCTTCTTCTTCTTCTTCTTCTTCTTCTTCTTCTTCTTCTTCTTCTTCTTCTTCTTCTTCTTCTTCTTCTTCTTCTTCTTCTTATTATTATTATTATTATTATTATTATTATTATTATTATTATTATTATTATTATTATTATTATT
>NW_015402561.1:0-3723 GCF_001527695.2 Protobothrops mucrosquamatus
GGGGGGGGGGGGCTTAGAGTTACATCTAAGCTGAAACAGAAAAAGTTAAAAACAAGCCTTAACGACCATTATCCTCCTAATAATGAAATAACGAATTAGTTGAGTTTGTCACAGTGCTGTCGGACTCAGCTGTGTAATGCTTTGTGTGTGTGTGGGGGGGGGGAGATGGCTGGTCTGAAAAGCCTTTTTGGCCTTCGTGTTTTTATGGAAAGGAAACTTGTTATCAGCTTATCTGTCCTCTAAATCCTAGGTACCCCAATTCACCTGGGAGTTGAGGGCCTTGAGACTCTGAAATTACTGCTCTGGAAACCATTAGCGTGTCTGCTGAGGGTCACAGCGGTGGATCCGTGGTGCAGCTTTCTGAAGCTGATAATTCACATGATAATGGAATTTCTGCAGTCCAGTCACCTTCACCTCCAAAGGCTGATTTTAATGACCACGTTCTGCAGAATTAATAGGTGGTGATGGCCCTGTCTCCCAAGGGACATTTTACAGTTGGAGGTCCTCCCCCCAAAACCATACATAAGATTTAAACGTATTTAGCAACTGGCGAGGTCGTCTAAAACTATCTGGAGTTGCATAGAAATCACTTACAGCGGGGGGGGGGGGTGTCCCCAACCTTGGCAACTTTTAAGACCTGTGGACTTCAACTCCCAGAATCCCCCAGCCAGCCATGCTGAAGTCCACAGGTCTGAAAGTTGCCACGGTTGGGGACCCCCGACCTACAGTACTACTGTTCAAGATTATCTATTCGAAAACATTTTTTTCCCTTGCTCTTTAGGCAGAAAGGTACATTTGCTACCAACTAACAATAGATAACAAACTTTTAGGGTTCCAAAGAGTTGAGCCTCAGTTGATTAAAAATGGAATTGTTAGGAATAAAAGGCCCAAAAGTGGGGATAGGAGAAAGGACTGGATGATGACAGCATCAAATTATTATGATGATGATGTTGCGTTTGGGTTTCTTTTCAGCATATGGAGTTGAAAGCCTACAACAGGGGTCTTCCAACTTGGCCCTTTTAGGACTTGTGGACTTCAACTCCCAGAATTCCTCAGCCAGGCACGCGTGCCTGGCTGAGGAATTCTGGGAGTTGAAGTCCACAAGTCCTAAAAAGGCCAAGTTGGAAGACCCCTGGCCTACAATCATTCAGGTATATCTAAGCTACCAACCTTCTGATTGAGTGAAGCCCATCCCTAGAAAGTGGAGTTTGGGCAGCAATAGTGTTTGATGGGCAGTGGGGGCTAGAGAGAGAGATAACTGTCTCAATTCCTGTTGATTTGCCTCTTGGAATAATATGGATCACATTGAACTAATCAAATCTTATAGAGGCAGGACTAGTTTCTGCCTCTCCAAACAGAGACAGCTCAAACCACCAGACGATTTCATAACAGAGCTGGGAAAGATTAATGTTATCAAGTAAAATATGCCAAAGGAATTCCACCTTTTTTATATTCATGTAAGCAAGGAATTGAAAAAAAGCTGATTCCTTCCCCCCTCCCCACTTAAGCATATGCTTCCCCTTTCTTTTTTTAACAATCCTGTATATAGCCTGTTTACTCCACACAGTAGGAATAGAAATGAATGTTAGATTTTTAAAGATCTTTATTATTCACACCTCCAGCAGTGACTGATTTTCAGAATACTGAATCCAGATAATTGAAGTGTATTTCAGACTTTTCTTAAGATGATTTGTGATGGGTGCAAATAATATTAACAATCAGAAATTACCTGTTTCTAATTATTAGAATATGAAATTCGGGAAGTAACGAATTCCTGAAATATCTTTGTTTGTTTTTTCTTAATTATAGTAACATTCCTGTTTATACAAAATGAACTTTTCTCTAGGCTACCTTTATTTACAATATTCAGCCATATTGTAAACATCCTCCTGTACTCAGAAACCCAGGAATACATAATGTGGTCCTTGTATATTTTGCTGGCTTTCTAGTAGCTATGTTTACCTTCTAATTTTGATTTTGTTATAGGAATTCTGCACAAAAGAACTGTCTAGAAATTAGATAATATAAAAAGGAAACACGGGATTTAATTCTGAATTACTACTGGTAGCTGTTACAGTTTGAAGTCCTTCATTTTCTAAAAAAACAAAACACTCAAAATGGCTCCCAGCATTAATATATTACAGTAAAAAAAATAATCTAGTATCAGTAGAAAACAAGCAGGTTAAAATAGATTTGCTAAAAAAAAAATCACACAAGTTACATAAGAGTCTTATCCCTATTTCAGTTTTAATGCAGCTGACAGTGAAATACAATTCTTGTGATTTGTGCGATGGAATCTCAAACATTTGAAGCATCCTTCAACACTGAATGGTTTCTCTGAATTAAGTGCATAGAAAAAGACACGGGATTAAAGTTCCTTCAGGGACAGTCTCTTGATGACATGTTTTAGGGCACTTTTAAGTGATAGTACAAAGTATGTTAAGATAACCAAATGTTACGCTGTATGATGCTATTATAGAGGGTAATGGAAAGCTATCAGTATCTCTGGAAACTTGTCAATTTCTATTTAGCAGAAATCAAAGTAATATTTATTAAAAAAACTTTTGTATGTATGTGTGTGTACATACATACATACATACTAGGAGCAAGATTTTTATTTTGACCTCAGGAATTAATTTGGCTATAAGCAAGCTTATGGATACCATGAGGCTTTTTCATTCATACATATAATAATAATAATAATAATAATAATAATAATAATAATAATAATAATAATAATAATAATAATAATAATAATAATAATAATAATAGAAGTAGTAGTAGTAGTAGTAGTAGTAGTAATAATAATAATAATAATAATAATAATAATAATAATGTTGGAAGGGACCTTGGAGGTCATCTAATCCAACCCCCTGCTCAGGCAGGAAACCCTATACCATTTCGGACAAATGGCTGTCCAGTCTCTTCTTAAAAACTTCCAGTGTTGGAGCATTCACCGCTTCTGGAGGCAGGTTGTTCCACTGGTTAATTGTTTTAACTGTCAGGAAGTTTCTCCTTAGTTCTAGGTTGCTTCTCTCCTTGCTTAGTTTCCATCCGTTGCTTCTTGTCCTGCCTTCAGGGGCTTTGGAGAATAGCTTGACTCCCTCTTCTTTGGGGCAGCCCCTGAGATACTGGAACACTGCTATCCTGTCCCCCCTCGTCCTTCTCTTTGTTAAACTAGACATACCCAATTCCAGCAATATACATAAGGGTTAGGTTTTATTCACCTCCAGTAAGTAATATGTCTGTGATTTTATGTAGGTCAGTGTGTCTAAACAAACTGGTTTAACAATAATATCTGGGTCCATCGGCCCAATTGACAAAACATTTTGTGAGAGATGTTCTATCGTTCTGTTGTGTCTTCTGATCTAATTAGACCTTTAATCAAGCTTAATAGAAAATAATGACATACAGTTCAGCGCAATTGTGCTTCCATTCCTGTCAAACATTTAAGAATGTGACGGGATCGTATCACGTCAGTCTTAAACTCCTTAGGTTTGCATATAGGTTTCCTGGACTGTTTATCCCTTTACTCAGTACTATTGGGCCAAAATATTCAGTAAAATCCCCTCAAAATGCCATTGGGTGGGTGGCCATTAGTAAGGGCCATTTATTGTGTAGGGCAAGATAATCAATCGGGCAGCTCTGGAATATTTTTTCTACATCCGATTGTAATTCAATACTGCCTTGTTGTCGAAATGAGTAGCTTTTGTCTCCCAAGAG
>NW_015402562.1:0-3721 GCF_001527695.2 Protobothrops mucrosquamatus
GAAATTATGGTAGACTCAACACTCTCTGGCAACTCTGTTTGGCTCCCTAGAAGCCCAGCATTCACAGCCATGTTCTGGAGCAGTCCGAGGAACTCTCCCATCCTCCTAATTTATTAATTTATTATTTTGGGTTTTTAATATCAAGTATCTAGAAGGCAAAGCTCCATACTTTTTTCTGCCTCTCCCCTCTTTCCTCATCTCTGCCTTGCATGATTCCCCTCTGGTCCAGAGACCATTACTGGATAGAACAAATGCAAAGAGAACATCTGGAAGTTTGTGACATGCTCATTGTAAGCACTCCTAGCCAGTTAAAATGTTTGTGCTTTTTTTTAAAATTGAAAAGAAAAAGAAAAGAAGTTGGCCATTACTTGATAAATTTAAGGAACTAAATCTCTATGTGTATGTTTCTGGCATGGATATCTGAGATATTTTAGCCTTAGTATTTTTGAGGTGGGGTTCAAATACAACTCTCTGAGCATCATTTTTCTCTGTTTTGCTACGAAAGTTGAAGTTCAGATGCAAACTCAAATTGATGCACTTTCTTGCACATCCCGATGCCCTTTTTTTTAAACCAGGCAGATCTTGATTGTGGCCATGTTTTGATGCCAACCATGACAATTTTGCAGGTTGTCAAACACTAAGAGCTTCTCCTCTCATAACACTTTTTTCTCTAATCACATATGAGTTTGAAGCAGAAAAGTAATGTTCTGAAAATTGCAAGTATGTTCACGTAATCTCTTTCCATCTAGCTGCTTTTTTATCTATTTCACTTCTCTTTTCAATATATTAACTCACTCTGTTATTTTAAGCATCCAAGTTTTGTTTTGGGTTTTTAATTTGCATTGATAAGTATCCTATCTTATGAAGGTACTTCTGCCCATGTTTTAAATAAGTTTTAAAAATCTTTACTTAAAATCTTGCTTCTTCCCCAGTAAAGCACAAGAGATGAAGGGGAGCTATCTTCTTAAAATCAAAAAGGGGTGTGTGTTTTTAGCTTGGTTTTTTGCAAATTCTTTCAAATTTTCTCTCCAAAATACTGAACATTACAATACATGCTGTCCAACACTTACCCTTCCCTGTTCAGTTACTTCCCCTCAATTTATTTCAATTTCCCCTCTTTTTTTCCCCAGTGCACTATCCCTTCCCCTCCTTCCCCTTATCTCCATCCTGCCATTGTTTCCTCAGCCTTAACTATTTCTGTTGAAAGGAGAATATGTATGTGCATAACTGTGTTTTTGTGTCTCTGTGCAAGAGTGTGAGGATCAAGTAAGATTTTTTTACTGTAGAGGGAATTCATGTTAATCAATATACTGAATCCGATATACTGAATTAATAGAAGTAGTCCTCAAGTTATGACCACAAATTGACCCCAAATTTTATGTTGCTAAGTGAAACATTTGTTAAGTGCCCCATTTTATGGCTTTTCTTGCTACAGTTGTTAAGTGAATCGTTGCAGTTAAGCTAGTAACATGGTCATTAAGTGAATCTGGATTCCCCATTGACTTTGCTTGTCGGAAGGTCACAAAACCTGATTTACACAACCCCAGGGCCCTGCAGCTGTCATAAATATGAACCAGTTGCCAATCATCTGAATTTTGATTATGTGACCCTGGGGATGCTGCAATGGTTGTAAGGGTGAAAAACGGTCATAAGTCACTTTTTTCAGTGCTGTTGTAACTTTGAATGGTCACTAAATGAACGGTTGAAAGTCCAGGACTACCTATACCGAGTGGGGCATTATTTTGAATTCCAGATCGTTGTGTTTTCAGATATATATATATATAGTAGTCACTCTTGGTGGAATTTTGCAGTTTTTAATAAAATGGCCAATTAGAAGAAAACATTCAGGGATCAATCACCATTTTGTACGAATGCCTTAGGCCAGGGGTAGGCAACCTTGGCCCTTTTATGACTCGTGGACTTCAACTCCCAGAATTCCTGAGCCAGCCAAGCTGGCTCAGGAATTCTGGAAGTTGAAGTCCACGAGTCATAAAAGAGCCAAGGTTGCCTACCCCTGCCTTAGACCAGTGTTTCTCAAACTCGGTAGCTTCAATTCCCAGAATTCCCCAGCAAAAGCCCAGGGTGAGAAACATTGCCTTAGGCAAGCACAGTTTGAGGTCAATACAGCTGCTCTAATAGTTGGTCAATAGACAATAACTGATACCAAAGGACTTTTCCTTTGATGGAAAATAGACTGGATGACTATCCATCAGGAATGCTGCAGCCACAGATTCCTGCACTTAGACAAAAGGTTGGATTAGATGATATCTCAGATCCCTTCCAACCCTTATACACAATGATACTAAGAGATAGAGACAGCACGACATTGAACAAGAATAAGATGCTTGATAGTGGAATTATTCTAAACCACTTTGGGTTGGCTCAAACCCTATTCTCTTTTGTTAACATCAACTCTAGAAACAAATGCCAGAGATGAAGGTAAGATTGAGCAGAAGTCAGCAGCTACTGAAACGGGAATGCGGGGAAAAGATGGAGGTGAAGCAGAAGTAGATCAAAAAAAGCATGGAACAGGGGGAAAAATCCCCACATAATGCAGCATTTCCCTAACCTGGTGTCCTTTCTGGCATGGACAATTGTTGTAGATAAATGGGAGCACTACTCACAACATATCTGAAGACTGCCAGGTTATGAATGGCTACTGCAGACCCCAAATAGTCCAGAGCAGGTCTTAGGAAGACAAAGAGCAGCTGAGGTTGGATGAAAACATGAGACTATGGAAGGAGAAAAGATAAAACACCAGCAGGGATCAAAGCAAGAGTCCATGTTGTTGACAAGAGACAGGAAATAATTTTAAAGGCAGGGATCATGATCTTTACAGGATGGGAAGTCAATACCAGGAAAAGGCACTTTTGCAAATATTTTCATTGGCAGATCTATAAACAAATCCACACTTTACACATCATCATGGTACAAAAATATTGGATCTGCTTCAAGAAGAAGCAACAAAATCTGAAGGACTAGTGTCAGTTTCATGCCCACAAACTAATGAGATACACCCACTCACTGCATTCCCTCCAGTTGACTCTCCTTTGCATATTTTTTACCACAGCTCACCCTTTCTTTTTGTTTTGTAATATTTTATAACATTCAAATTCACCATTCCCACAATTTGTCCTTGTGTTAGACATTGATATTTTTTGGGGGTTCCTTTCAAGGACCAAACTGCTAGAGAAACAAATATTTTATTCATAACCACTTTGTTTAAAGCATGGGCAAAAATATCCTTCTGCTTCTAACCTTTTAACAAGTTTTAAAAGAAATCTGTCTTTCTCAATGCATACTTCTCATAAGGAGACATTTGGAGCCCAAAACGTCAGAATGAGACAGTTAACGAAACCAAAAAAAATCTTAAAAATTAAAAATATAAATATTTAATTAGTATTAATGTTGAGATAATGCTGAGAAAATCTTTGGAAGGTGCCTGCTAGAAACAGATAAAGGCCAGAAGTCAGGTGTAACAATGAAGTCTCCATTAATTCAGCCTCTTTTGTCAGCAGTTACGATGACTCAGTTACTAAATCTAGAAAATGAGTTAAACAGTGCTGGCCGCAGAGAAATTCCTGCTAAGCTCCTACCTTTCTCACGCACAGTTGTACAGACAAGAATGCCCTGAACCATTTTTTCCCTATGCCTAATTAAAACAAAAAACTTGCCAGCAGTCCCAAATGAAACATTTTTTAATTGATCGTGACTTCTTGCT
>NW_015402563.1:0-3720 GCF_001527695.2 Protobothrops mucrosquamatus
AAGCATTTCTTTCCTTAATTCAAATTTTGATACCGCTGAACTAATGCTATCAATCCTCATCAGCTCTCTGGGAAAACAACAATATGAGTTGGGGTGGGATATATAATGATAATAAATCATAATTATAAGTATGCTCTATTTCCAGCAAATCCTTCAAATTATGTACTCTTAACATGATTTATTTAAAATCAACAGAATGCCATCAGAATAAGTGGTTTGAATATTGCAATATATGAAGCTTAAAATAAGAACGGTAGTTCCCTTGATAGCATTGCTTGTTTTTTAAAAGGACGGTGGGGGAAAATGGCAAAGAGAAATATATCCCAACAAAGAGCTAACTTGCCCCATTTGAGACTCCAATTTCCAATATTCTCAATCAATTACTTTGATTGACCTGGTATAGGAATAAATAAAGAGGAAAGTGAGATCATATTGATTATTCTGGATATTTCAGTTGTTTCATGAACTACTGTGCTGATGATGCTACCTAGTTGGCTAATGAAACATCTGCAATAAAACAACCAAGCTCATGGTTGCAACTCTTAAAGCTCTTAAAGCAGCGGTTCTCAACCTATGGGTCGCGACCCCATTTGGGGTCGATCGACCATTTCACGGGGGTCGCCAAGCAAGGCTGTCCGCCATTTTTTTCCCCTTTTCTGGCGGGTGCCTTACCTCCCTTGAGCTGGGCCAGCTGGTGGTCGGCCTGCTCCGTCTCTGCCGCTTGCCAGCTATGCCTCGGCCTGCGCAGGGGGCGGAACCATGCATGCACGGCGCTCCCGGTCAGGGAAAGTCCTCAACTTACGACCGGTTGGGTAGTCCTCGACTTATGACCGGTTTAGTCCTTGACTTACGACAGGTTTAGTCCTCGACTTATGACCAGTTTAGTCCTCGACTTACGACCGGTTGGGGGTCGCGGCATTAAAAAGGTTGAGAACCACTGTCTTAAAGCCTATGGGTCTCAAGTTTAAACAGTAACATAAGCTGCTGTATCCTAACTTTGCACTTACCTTTGGCAGTTGCTCCATTTTCTTGAAAATACCTCTTCTGTTCGATTTTCCCAATATTGACTGTTTGTTCTCTCATTAAAGCTGATGTTTCTGGTTGGGCAGTAAGGCTAAAATTAGCATTCATGAATCTTTCTAGGTTTTCTCCAACAAAGAATCTGGATTTAGAAATAATGTGCTCGTTCCTTTGCCAAAAATCATTCAGGGGCTGCCACAGAGAAGAGGGAGTTAAGCTATTCTCCAAAGTGCCTGAAGGCAGGACAAGAAGCAATGGATGGAAACTAATCAAGGAGAGAAGCAACCTAGAACTAAGGAGAAACTTCCTGACAGTTAGAACAATTAACCAATGGAACAATCTGCCTCCAGAAGTGGTGAATGCTCCAACACTGGAAGTTTTTAAGAAGAGACTGGACAGCCATTTGTCCGAAATGGTGTAGGGTTTTCTGCCTGAGCAGGGGGTTGGACTCGATGACCTCCAAGGTCCCTTCCAACTTTATTATTATTATTATTATTATTATTATTATTATTATTATTATTATTGTTGTTGTTGTTGTTGTTGTTGTTGTTGTTGTTGTTGTTGTTGTTGTTGTTGTTGTTATTTTAGTAGGGTAATGGAGTAATGTGGATTGAAACTGAAAAATCAGATCTGTTTTTAATGTAATTATTTCAGGAGAATTAAGGAAGTGTTGTTGAACCCTTATTTACAGTGACCTCAAATATTTGTTTGAAATCCCTATATAGTTTATGTATCTTAACTATTTTAATTCCACAGTTTCCTATGTGCTTTGTTGTTAAAAAAACATCAGTGTGTAATTTTTAATTCAGATAAGATTTAATTCTATTTAGCAGATAGGGGAAACAATATTACAACAAAGACATGGATAAACTGGAGTACTCTGAAACTGCATCTATTTGTTATATTAGCATAACATACTGAAATATGTGAGTATCAATAAAAAATCTGGTAATCAACAATAAAAAGTGTATGCAGCATCTATGAAGATATATTTCAAGTGTTTTATCAATCAACATATGTTCACACAAAGGCCTTTTTAGATGATTTTGTGAATATTTACTCTTTATCTAATCATGTATACATCTGGACATATTCTATGGATTATTTTAGTTGCAGTTCATTCAAACAGGAACATAAATAATTGTAAGAGAAGTGTTTTATAAACTACTCAAAGGCATATTGCCAAAGTTTAGAAGCAAGATCATTATATAAAGTTCACAGGGAGACAAGTAAAAGGCATTTTTCATAGATTTCTTGTCAATTAAAAATGGCAACAGGGACAAAAGAGAATATACTATGGACTATAATTCAGAGAATAATTCAGAGTGAGCCAGTTTGGTCTAGTGGTTAAGCTTTGGGGCTAGAAATCAGGAGACTGTGAGTTCTAGTCCTGCATTAAGGATGAAAGTCAGCTGGGCGACTTTGGGCCAGCCATTCTCTCTTAGTTCAACACACCTTACAGGATTATTGCTGTGGAGAAAACAGGAGGAGGAGGAAGGAGTATTAGGTATGTTCACTGCCTTGAATTATTTATAAAAATTATGAAGGCAGGATATAAATAATCTAAAAGCTACTGGTACAGGACCCGGTTCAAAAAAACTGCATCTAAATTTGGCATCTCCCGCCCATAAGATTAACTAAAATGGGTCCCAACATTTCTTCTAAATGTTGGAAATGTAATCTGGCAATTGGAACATACTATCATATGTGGTGGGAGTGCCTGCGAGCTTGTGATTTTTGGACTAAGGTTAAAGAATGGTTGTAAGAAATACTAGAGCAAGTGGTAGAGTTAAAACCAGAATTTTTCCTATTAGGTATAACAACGCAGAAGTATGACAAAGGCATACTCTATTTGATGCTACACATTCTAATGGCTTCCAGATTGGTTTATGCTCAAAATTGGAGGAATAAGGGAATTCCAACGGAAGAAGAAATCCTGTATAAAATTTTATCATGTGCAGAGATGGACAGGCTTACAATGGCTATGAAAGATAAGACAGAACTGGAATATTTTGAAATCTGGGACAAATTCTATCGCTGGTATGAATCAAGGAGAACCGCTCGGATCTTAAGCTAACGATAGGATTGAAACATACATATAATTGTACATATAATTGTATATATAATTGTATTGTGTAGAAGAATGAGGTTTATATAGCGGTTAAGGATGATGTATTAAGTTTTTGTATCACGAGAAACAAATTGTTAGGAATATTTACTCTGGAATGTCACGTATGTCCATTTTTGTTTTAATTGTATTATAAATAAAAAACTTTTTATAAAAAAAAACCTGCATCTAAATTATGGACAACTGAGGATGTTTCAAACCAAAGTGCATGTACTGGGAATAGATTTGTATATATAAGCACCATGTATCAGGAAAAATTGTATCATCAAATGTTTTCATATACAAATAATATTAAGGATAGAAGAGAATATTTGTAACTTAGGGTTGAACTATGGATTTGTTGGTGCACTTGAAGAAAACAACCAAGCTTAGAGAGCACCAAGGAACCCACAAAAATAATATTATTTCTCAGAAGGACTAAAAATATAAAGTCATACAAGTACAGAATGTGTTTAGGATGATCCATACAGCCCTGTAGGAATTTACTTTGCCTCAATAGGTACTTTATTGTCATTCATTATTTGTTCCTGTCTCAACTCCAAATTTTTCCTAACTACCTTCGTCAGCTTTTA
>NW_015402564.1:0-3719 GCF_001527695.2 Protobothrops mucrosquamatus
AAAGATAAAATAATCCTTATTAAAACAGACTCAACAAACATTACATGCAACTTCAGCTGCTCAAAACATTATCCTTCTTCCTGAAGACCAGGGTTTTATTAATCTGATATGCTACTTTATACACAATTATCTCTTTTTTTAACTCACTGTGTTTCCTTGTACAGTGACAATCCATCCTTTAAAAAATGATCAATAATGTCCACTCCAGAATAAAAACTATTTTGCCTTAAGTGATTTTTGTCGCTAATATGTAATTTTATATGGAGAGTAATGTAACTTTCATATTATGAAATACAAGTTCCTAGGTTTTATATCCTGATTCTATCTAAGAAATCTGGCATTGCTAGCCCCAATCTTTAAAGGATCATGTGAACAAAAACAGAAATTCACAAACAGGAAACTGAGATAAGAAGGAAGATCCATGACAGCCTACAGGTGAGAGGGAAGAGACAACAAGATCTTTCCTTCTTTTGCTCTGATCATCTGCATGTGCAGCAACTGGAGAGTTCAAAGATACCCACTCGTTTTCTACTTGACAATACAAACCCATCATGTAATGTCAAAAATTGATTGCCAACCAGTTGCAATATAATAGAAATGGCAGGCAAGCATAAACCAAATTGACTTGAATGTCTAATTATCGTGTATGCTGAGCAGATTGTGTTTGAAAAAAAAGTTGCAATGTTTTTTCTTTATTGGAAAAAGGAACAATGCTACTGAAACGGAATCTCAGTGACAAAGAAGAGACATACCACCACTTACTTGAGGGATAGGGAGTTTTTGCTCTTACCAAGTCCCTCATAAACAAATACAAAATTTCAAAATATAGGAAAATGAAAAATGTTTGAAGATTTAAAAAAATGTTTCCATTCATATCATGATTGTGACTCTCATGCTGTGCCCAATCTGAACTCACTGAAATTGGCATCATGGATAGGAACACAGTTTAAAAGAAACATTTCTAGCTACAGGAATTGTGTCATTTTTAAAAATTGATATGGCTCTGCATGCAACTTTCTGAACAACTAGATAGTTTAGCTCCAGATAAAACTAAGAGTATTGCTAAAACTATTATTCAAATACTTCAATACCAAACGTGACAAGTAAGACAATGGCACTTTCACCAATTGCGTGTCATTTATTGAGCATTTGGCAAAACCAGATCTCATCTCCTGAGCTCTGAGTAAACACCTTATTTATCCAAATCTTTAAAACTGCTTAAATCTGCTTTTTTCTTTTTCTTTTAGTTATTTATTTAAGTTAAGGTCAAATGAATAAAAAGTACTTCATGTGAGCAAATATGTAGAAGTATTTAAATGTGCTACATCTCTGCTCTCATCTTAGCAGTACAATCTCCTAACCTGTTTCTCCTTGGAACTTATTGACGCTTATTCCCAGGTAAGTGGTACCTAATGGCAGAGAAAGCAATTTGGAGATGGAAAAGGAAATCACTTATATACTACATTAGTTTGAGAAAAGGACAATTTGCATTATTTCTGATATGAAGGACTGGATTCAAACAATGTTTAAATTATCTGTTTTTGAAAAGGAAATTTTATCTAATCAAAAATGGCACAATATATTTTCTTCAGGAACAGATTTCATGACCTTTTATAATCATATCTTATTCTCCTTAATTTAGATTTAGAGGTGTTTATGTATTGTTTAATATTTGAAAGTGTGATATGTGTAGAAAGTTTATAATGCCTTTTTGGTCAAGTTATTATTATTATTTTTGGAGTTTAGATTGTTTCTCTTGTCTTTTGTTGGTTTTGAAAATTTTGTTTCTTCTTTATTGTTCTGGTTAAAAATGTTAAAACAAACAAACAAATCAAACTCCCACTTCCAGTTTCTTTCAAATAATAATATGCCCTGTTTTATATTAACAGTGTTCTATAATTGTCTTCCCTCCATTAAAAATTCCCTCTGCCCTAGATGTCCTAGCCAAAAATGTTACAAGAGTGTGCATTCTATGAATCAAACCTTTGGGAAGACTTCAGTAGGTTGTACAGATTGCTCAATTGTAGCTGAGAACCTTACCTGGGAATATTAGTGAGGTATGTCAAAACACTCTGAAACTCCTTTTCTGGAATTTCACTAAACGTAGAGAATTCAGGAAAAGTGATGACAGGACAGCCATCTTTTCCTCGCCCACCTAGAAAGACAAAATAATTTCATTCCCAAAATAAATCTTACCATGGTATTTAAAAGGACTAATATGAAACTAGATGAATTGAACTTTACTGATTGTTTGTAGTGACAACCTCATCCTCACTTTGTGAGGATATAATCTTTAATTCCCACACCCACGCTAGCATCTAGAAGAATATTAATTTCTGTGAAAAGATCATTTTGGAAATTTCATTGATCAGATTTCAACCCACTATTTCAGTCTTGACATTTTAATATATTTTATCAAAGGAATTAAACAAATAGGATGATTATTAGGAAAAGAGATGAACTTACACATACTGATTAGTAGAAAGTCCAGCAGAATTTTTCTTACCTGAAAGATATGCAAACTTTTTTCTTAACTCGTCTTCAATATCTTCAGCACAGAGGGGAACAATATCCTGATGCATGATTTCATCTGAAACCAAACATACCCACAAAATCAAATTCCATGGAAAACGTTTGTTTCACATTTACATCTTTGTTTACAAAAAGCACTTTATGATTTCACAACTCTACTCAATGTCAGTTTAAATTGTTTTATACAATCAAAGATATATATAGGACTAAAGATGGCAGTGTTAAAATCTAACTATCAACAGCATACAGTAATGCCACAGTATTGTAAGGAATCTAATGCTCAGGTATTAGGATCAGAAGCTGGCAGTAGTGTTCTAAAATGAGATGTCATAAAATCATGGAACACATGTTGAAAGATGAGTTCCATAAGCAAAATGATTATTCTTACACAAAAGAGCCCCTCATCTTCCTTAAAGTACTTACAAAGCAAAACACTCAGTCATTAAATGTGTTTTTCTTTCCTCTCTCTATTAATTAAAACTGTTCCATTTTAAACTAACTAGAAGAGATAGCTGGAAAAGTTGCTCCAACTTATTGCTTCTAGGTCTAAAATTAATGGACAAAAATAAAAATAGCAAGTCTGGAACAGACCTAGAAACAAAAAATAAACTTAATTGCAATCATTTGTGTAGGAGTTTCTAAAAAAAATGTTTGCCCCATCTTCCCTAGCCACTTTTAAAGTGATTAAATAACCCAGGAGAATTTATGGTGGTCAAATTCAATATATTCCATGTGATCACCTTTTGCGATCTTCTGACAAGCAAAGCCAATGGGGAAGCCAGATTGACTTAACAACCGTGCCACTAACTTAATAACTACAATGATTCACTTAACAACTGTGGGAAGAAAAGTCATAAAATGGAGCAAAATTCATTTAACAAATGTTTCACTTAACAACATAAATTAAGGGCTAAATTGTGGTCGTAAGTCGAGGATTACCTATAACAGTTTGGTTCTACTCATCTGTCCCTGTGAATTTGGGACACATAAGGGGCGTTGTCTTACCTGAACGCCTTTTCTCAGTACGGAGATGGAGAATTCACAGATGGGTTTTCATTGGATGCCTGCTCTTGAGACCAAGTAGTCAAACTTGACACGCCCCCTCTTGCTGGCCAGTCTTTAACGAGGGCGAAGTGACTGAAGATGGACGAGGTGTTGGCTCTCAGACCCCTACAATGGCCTGTCTG
>NW_015402564.1:11355-14614 GCF_001527695.2 Protobothrops mucrosquamatus
TAAAGGGAAAGGGAGAATTCACAATAGGCTTTCTAACCTGCTATTGACTGAGAGCCAAACCTGACACGTCGTCAAGAGCTGAGACCAAGTTAAAGACTGGCCAGCAAGAGGGGGCGTGTCAAGTTTGACTACTTGGTCTCAAGAGCAGGCATCCAATGAAAACCCATCTGTGAATTCTCCATCTCCCGTACTGGAGAATCAGTGGTTTATGATGCTATGATTTTCGTGCAGCGTTCATTCATTCAGTTTCTATAGACACCCAATTCAACCAAGTGACCTTACAATTCTAAAATTATAAAACAATTAAAACAATGTAAAAACATTAAAGTAATAAAAACATCCACAATAACATTTATTATTATTTTGGTCCAAGCATTTCAGCAACATAGCTAAATCTTGTACTGTTATTTTCTGTGTACATTGGTTTCTGGTAAAGGCAAGTAATGAGTTCTGGTTAAATAGAGAACAGATTTTTAAAATATTTTAAACATAGAGGATATTTTAAAAATGAAGATATTGTAGATGGCATTTATAATAAATCCTTGTGCAATTCAGTTAGCAGTAGTATGCTGTACTGCTAAACTATATCTGTAGAGCTTACTCTATTTCCATTACAGATCACCTATTCTAAGTTAGCACCACATATAAAATTATTTTTAAAAAACTGAAAATGCATTGCAATTAATTTCATTATATTGAAGTTTAATTCTTAGTTCTGACTAAGGATGTTGTAAATCACAGCTCAACAAATTTGACAAGTCACATTGTACTCTGTTTATGAGCTACAGACACTGATTAAAACAGAGAAAGTACATTAAAACATTAAAAAGCAGAAGTACTGTATCATGAGTTTGTGGCATGACAAATCTATGGATTTAAGAGGGAGAATAAAAATGACAGGGAAATCCAGTATTACATTTTTCTGATGTAAGCAATTTTTAAAATATAGTAGTGTTGAAACCAGAAGATTTTCTGGCTTCAGTTTCTTTCACTGGATATGGTACTTTACTCTTGCTTTGGACATATTGCATGGGGAATGAAAGTCATATTAAAGAGATAGTAAGACAAGTACAGTACAGTAACACAAATTTCACACTTTTGAACAAATGTAACACCAATTCACAAGTTTTATTACCTCACATAAACTCATCAATTAAGTACTACTGAACTTATACATCCAAAATAGTAATAACAGGGCTATTTCTGTACAATTATACAGAATAGTTTGATAATGTAAACATGAACTATAAGTATCTTATTGCAATTTCATTAAGCTACCTACAGTAGAGATGTACCATGGACAGCACCGCTTCCACAATACTTATAAGGATAATATTTTCATACAGGAAACTGAATGCTCAGGTTTTTAAAGATGGATATTTATATCTATAATGAAAAAATAAGCACAACTATTGCATATATCCATGATCATCTTCAGTAGCTTTCAAGATTGCCTATGCAGAAAAGGAGATGTTTTTCTTAACACATATAAGAGCACAAACACATGGAAATGGAGATGTATTGGAGAAAACTCCAATTGTTAATTTTGGGGGGATTATCAAAAGTCCTAGGTTGATAAAATTTAACATGGTGACCAGGAAAAATGGTGAGATAATACAGAGAGCAGACACAGAGAACGATCTGACTACAGTGATCTTATTGTTTCCATAAGGAACTCAGCTATAAAAACTGTAGCTCAATCCTATATAAGGAATACAGGTAGTCCTCAACTTACAACAGTTCTTTTAGTGACCGTTCAAAGTTACAATGGCACTGAAAAAATGACTTATGACAGTTTTTCACATTTACAACCATTGCAGCATCCCTATGGTATCTGATTTATATTTGGATGCTTGACAACTGACTCACATTTATGTAGTTGCAGTGTCCTGGGGCCATATGATTACCTTTTGTGACCTTCTGACAAACAAAGTCAACAGGGAATCCAGATTCACTTAACAAACATGTTACTAACTGTGGCAAGAAAGATCATAAAATGGGGCAAAATTCACGTAACAAATGTCTCACTTAGCAACAGAAATTTTAAAAGCATATTATTACCTTGCATGGCTAAGACCAATTCCTACTGCTGGTAAAATTCTTTAGCACTACTACCAATCAATAGTTATTCTTTTCCATAGTAAAGCACCAAGCAGGGGGCAGTAGGAACAAAAGACAGCAACAGGGATGCCGAAAATGAGGTTCTATGTATGCAAAACATAACAGCAACACTAGAAGGAAAAACACTTTTTCCCATATACTGTCAACTCTAGTTTGAGAAGCTGTCTGGCTACAGCTCATTGCTGCTGTCCAGTGGTGGGATTCAAATATGTGAACAACCGGTTCTCTGTATGGATGTCACTTCCGGAAGTCCATTCTAGGCCTGGGCAACAAAAAATTAGTTACCGGTTCTGCCGAAGTAGTGCGAACCGGCTGAATCCCACCACTGTTGCTGTCTAGAGCTTGGTCTTGAAACCAAAGCTAGACAAGGTTCAAGCAAGTTATTTGAACACAAAAAGATTAGAGCTTTGTCACTTACACAGTGTCACCCACACATATGGATCTGATACTGCTACTTATTAAGCAGGGACATAAAGCTTTGTCCTAACACATTAACAGATGTTTGTCTCCTCCTTTTCTTCTTTCGGATAACTGAAAGTAGAATTCCCAGAATATTGAGTGACCTATTAGGAAGTGAATTCTAATAACTCATCAACATATTGGAAAGATATTTTGTTGGGGAAGGCAGAAATTAGTAATAATATGGATGCTCTTAAAAGTATTTATTATTTTTTTAAGCTGTCAGGAATCTTTAAATTCTGTTATTAAATAAATAAATGCAATAAATAAATAAATAAGAAAACACTATTTTTTACAACATTTTTGGCATTCTTAACAACAGAGATATTGGACAGCCAAAGGAAAAACCTAATGATAAATGTTCTATTTTAAGTACATAAAACACATATTTGAGAATCATGTCTTGGAAGTGAAATACCATTCAGAAAATACAAGGGAATCTTTTGTAATAGTATACAGCATGAATCTTTCATTTTATTCAAGAATGTTCACTATATTATGACTTAAATACATAGCATTCATCATCTGCAAATGGGAACTGAAGCCCTGAGGCTCATCTTTAATTTTGTATTTCTTTGGGCTCCATCTCATCTCCACCAGCAGCTGGTCTAACTTTCAACTAAGGAGGCTGTAATTAGAAAATGATTAGATTGTTGGGCTCTTTATGTGGAAAAAGACT
>NW_015402565.1:0-3718 GCF_001527695.2 Protobothrops mucrosquamatus
TGTTGGGCCTGACAAAGGCTTGGCGAGCACGAGGGTGCCAGAGTCTACACTGCATATACCTCTTTCTGGATTATTCCATTTGGATTGAAAAATGGGCTGTTTAAATCTTCCCATCCTTTAAAACATCATCTGTAAGATGAATTGAAGGTGATAAAAATTAGCTTATTACTTTTGCATACAGTAGGAGTGTGTTACACAATAAATGCAGTAACACTCCCTTCCGGAGAAGAAGTAAAGGCCAAAATTATATGTGTCAGCGTGATATTTTTCTGTTCTGACACTTGGGTGCCCTGAAACTCACAAATATGTCTCCTACCTAATTCTGGATTACATGGAAAGGTTGATGAGCAGTTTCAAAAGCATGGGTTGGATGTTGTGGTTCCTTCCTTGTTCTGCCTTCCTAAGCGTTTGGCTAAAGAAGGGCACAAATGTTTTCTAACATTTTTTTAAAGAAGGCTTTAGTAGTGTGCGTTCAAATAAATTGGCTTGGAGATCCTGAGTGGAGAGGAAGTGGGAGGCAGTTTTGGCTTCAGGCTGATGCAAAAGGGTGTGTACTTATGACCACTTAATCCCAGCTCTGAAAAAGATGCTTAAGTAGGTTGAAATTGGAGAAGGAATCATATAGGAGGGATCCTGGGATTTAGTGGGTTTGGGATTGGTTACTTAAGGAGGCATGCACCCAGAGGTCTATTTGGTGTTGTTAATACCAGTGATATTAACAAAGGAAATTGTGGATATTTTCCTGCCCCAGCAACTCATTATTATTGGTGCCGTACTTATAATTTTTATTACTCTGTTTCCTTCCATGTACATCAAGAGCTGCTGCACCAGAGGCTGATTCCTTGTGTGTCTAATCGCACGTGGCCAAATTATTCCATTCTATATTCTGTTCTGCCTAGCTCGGGGGTAGGCCACCTTGGCTCTTTTATGACTCGTGGACTTCAACTCCCAGAATTCCTGAGCCAGCATGGCTCGGCTTGGAAACTCTCCTTTTCCCTCAGCACGGCTGGCTCAGGAATTCTGGGAGTTGAAGTCCACAAGTCATAAAAGAGCCAAGGTTGCCTACCCCTGGCCTAGCTGGTTGAATCTTTCTGCCTCCAGTGCAGATGGTGCCCTTGGCTTCTCTTCTAGGGACACCTCTATTGCCTTCAGAGTACATCAGAAATCCGGCCTCCTGTTTTGCAATGAGGAACCTGGGTGATCTTTTGGTTAGGCCACCAAAATGCTCTATTCAACTTTTTCTCTCTCTTCCCCTCCGATCTCCTAGCCACACAAATCTCTAGTAATCCCTACCTGAGTCTGGTTCTTATCCACTGTTCTTGAAGGGAGAAATTAGAGGTCCAGTTTCTTAATCAGGAGAGGAGTTCAGTTCTCAGAATTGCTGGCTTCAGGATCTCTTGCTGGTTGGGGAATTCTGGGAAGCTGAAGTCCACACATCTTAGATGTTGCCAAGCTTGAAAAGTTGCCAGTCTAGGGAGCATTTGATGCTTGACCGGATTACATTGGTGGTCTATCTCAGGGCTTTTCAACCTTTTCACCCATTGTACCACTTTTAGGATATGGCAACATCCGAGTACCACCAGTCGCCTAGCAAGGTGTCAAAAACTTGATGACCAAAAATAAAAAAAAGGAAAAAAGTGATGAAGTATAGGTGGTCCTCAACTTACAACAGTTCGCTTAGTGACTGTTCAAAATTACAATGGCACTGAAAAAAGTGCCCCCAAGCCACAGCCGAGCAAGACACCTGCCTGCCCGCCCGGCCACGCTCTTCCTCCTGTCCGAGGTTTTCATTGTTATGAGCATTTTTGTAGAGGATTGGCAGAGGGGGTGGAGTGGGGGGGGGTGTTTGGTTTTTATTCCTCCCGTCTGCTGGGTGGTTGCAGCAGGTTTTGGTCACTTCACATGACCCTGGGACACTGACCGTCATAAATATGAATCAGTTGCGAAGCATCTGAATGTAAATCACAAGACCCTGGAGAGGCTGCAACATTCCAGCTGATCGGCGCGTCTTCTGGGCTCAGCAGAAGCGCCAGGATCAGTGCTGTTTTCCAGCTGATTGGTGCTTCTTCAGGGCTCAGCAGAAGCGCCAGGATCAGCGCCGAGCTTCCACTGGTGCTTCCACTGAACCCTGACAGCCCCGAAGAAGTGCCGATCAGCTGGAAAGCGGCACTGATCCTGGTGCTTCCGCTGAGCCCTGACAGCCCTGCAGCTCCAGCCATCTCTCGCTCAGGCTTGTGCGGTGCTGCCACCAATTCAGTCATTCCCCTCCCCCGCTACCACTTTTCTAGGATGGTCACGTACCACCTGCCAGGTGCCAATGTACCACAGGTGGTACCCGTACCACTGGTTGAAAAGCCTTGGTCTGTCTCACCCAGTGTTTTGTTTTTTTTTGTTTTTTTTTACCTAGGCAATTCAAATTCCAGTTAGCTATTGAGTGTGTATCTGGAGACCTGTTTCAAGTATTTGATGGCGTACTGTAGGGCAAAAAAAGAGAAACTGGGCTAAAAAAATATTTAAAACTAATTGACCTGGGTTAAATGAAGCTAATATTAGCCTCTTTTTCTTTTGCATCCTTTTGGTCACAACTATTAATATTTGATAGCACTTAAAGGACTTTGGGGGGGGAATTATTTAATTGGAATCTGCCCCCCCATCAATCCTGAGATTTTTTTCCAGAGTCCTGAGTTAGAATGGCGCATAACAGCCATCAAACAGAAAAGAAAGAGCATCCACTGTGCACATGTCCAGTAGTATCTTGACCCCAATTAATTATCCATTAAAAGTCTGCTAATACGTTGCTGACTTTGATAAATACCAAAACTTATCAGCTGTTACAGTTGCGGTGTATACATTAGCCTGAAACTTGGCCACTGGACTAGAGCTGTGTGGTTGTTGATCAGACAAAAGGTAAAGTACATACCATTTAATTGCTTTGCCGAGTGTGATCTTTAAAATGGGCGTGATAAAGTTAGAGCAGATATCTCTGAGGGGGCTAGTGGGGAAAAAAAAACAACCCCTGACTTTTCAGTCTTCTGGGTGAGAGGACAGTTACATTAAAGGACAATGTTGTAGCCCCTGAAGGCAAGGAATTTAGTGGGGTCCTAAAAGATCTGCATGTGTCAATGCTCAGTAGGGCTTGGGGAAGTAGCTCTGTCCTAGGTTTGAAGAAGGAATGATTTGCTACGAGAGCAACTTGTAATACCACTTTACAATTCCTTGGTAAGGCCACACTTGAAATACTGCATCCAGTTTTGGTCACCGCGCTGTAAAAAAGATGCTGAGACTCTAGAAAGAGTACAGAGAAGAGCAACAAAGATGATCAGGGGACTGGAGGCTAAAACATATAAGGAACGGCTGCTGGAATTGGGTATGTCTAGTTTAATGAAGAGAAGGACGAGGGGGGACATGATAGCAGTGTTCCAGTATCTCAGGGGCTGCCACAAAGAAGAGGGAGTCAAGCTATTCTCCAAAGCGCCTGAAGGCAGGACAAGAAGCAACGGATGGAAACTAATTAAGGAAAGAAGCAACCTAGAACTAAGGAGAAACTTCCTGACAGTTAGAACAATTAACCAGTGGAACAACCTGCCTCCAGAAGCGGTGAATGCGCCAACACTGGAAGTTTTTAAGAAGAGACTGGACAGCCATTTGTCCAAAATGGTATAGGGTTTCCTGCCTGAGCAGGGGGTTGGACTAGATGACCTCCAAGGTCCCTTCCAAC
>NW_015402566.1:0-1341 GCF_001527695.2 Protobothrops mucrosquamatus
ACATGGCGGAATATGGGCACCAATTTGACTTTAATAACACACGGATCATATCTAGTGATGCCAAAAAAGGGGGCAGACTATTAAAAGAAGCCTGGTTTTCAGATAACAACTCCATTAATCGCCATGTGGATCTTTGCCCCACACAGCAAGCACTGAGAAAATGGAACAAGAATCATCACTCCACTCACCATAAACAACCGACATAGACGAACTCGAGAAGATGATAAAGGGTTAAAACACTACCAAACAGGAGACTTGCATGTCTTCCGACACCTCCTCGACACCTCCTCAATAAACCCCCTGGATGGAAGAACGAAGACGACCGTGGCAGAAAGAGGTTGAGGGTGACTGACTATAACATTCTCAAATCCAATGTTGCTTGCACCATTGAAGAAGAGCAGCCTAGAAAGGACTTTGGAGGAATGGAATGCAGAGAATCTGCCTCAAGTGAGGATTATAACTGCCACCAACAGACAGAGCAACAGAGTTTGGTCAGCGCTAGAAACACCAAGACAGATAACAGAGAAAGGCACCGAGACAGTTAGCAAAAGAGTCAAAATAAATAATAGAGTCAAACAGGATGCAAACACCATAAAAACGATTGAAATGCAGACCAACCAGACAAGACTGAGAACTTGCTCCAAGAACCGAGCACAAATGCCAATGAACATTATTTAAATCATTCCTTTAACTGGCTTTTTAACTCTGAAGATGTGTATATACTCAAAATTTATTCCAAGTAGTGGACTAATGCAGGTCTATAATTTGCCTGAAGGAACATAAGAATTCAGAAGTTGAAACAAATTTTTCTAAGTAGAGTTCTTCTGGCAAGGAAAACTGCTGTCTCTGTATCTAATTTTTAAAAAGACTGCTGGAAACAGCCTTTGCTGTAATGTTGAAGGGGAAGCCATCAATTCAAAAATTACTATCGGTCAAAGAACATAGGACTTATTACTGGAGCCTGAATGATAGAATAAGATGCTACCTGATTCTAGGCACCTGACAAGGAGATGCTGGAAGAATGAACAGCTAGCAATTCATTATTATTATTGTTAATGAATGGACTGATAGAACCCACCTGTTATTTTTACAGGTACACACAAGGAAAGACAAATAGTACCGGAGGACTGCACCAACATCACAAATACTAGCTATATCTGTCTGTTCTTTGCAGCTGGTTAACAATGTGTATAGAGTCCAATAATGTTAACAAACCTTTGTTAGTCAAATATTTCTCAGGCATTTAACATGCTATGTCACACTATGTCACAGCAGTCACATTCATCTTAAAACCAAAATAGTGAGGCAAGACCCAAGTAATACTATTTCTTCTATAATACT
>NW_015402566.1:8576-12292 GCF_001527695.2 Protobothrops mucrosquamatus
TGAAATTGACTGATTGAACCTTTTTTTTTTTTGCACATGGCAGCGGAGGCCTAAAGCGAAAAGGTTTTATAAAACCCAGCTGAAGGCCTAGGACTGGGGCGACGGCACACGTGCCCACAGAGAGGGCTCTGAGTGCCACCTCTGGCACCCGTGCCATAGGTTCGCCACCACTGCTCTATCTTTATCAAGCAAAGTACCTCTTCCAGTTTTGTTTAGTTTATAAATAACGCATTTCAGAAAAGCTTCTTATCTTCTTGAATGAACTAGGTGACAAAGTAACTATGGATATCTCATGGTTATTGCAATAAACACTAGAGAAAGGAAGAAACCTTCCCCTTGCTACAAAAACCTATCTGCCCCATCATGGGAGAAAAGCCACAGGAAGTAAACCGAGTGACAAATAGGGGACATAAGCAAAATGCTCTGGGGAGTGAACAGGGAGTGGGAAAAAAAGAACAGTGTTTCTATTGTTCCTTTAAAAACGAACCCATACCTGTAGAATGACCCTTGGAGACTGGGAGTGATACCACAATGGTATGCCAAAAAGACTAAGAAGTGCAGTCTTGGTTTCATAGGTTTCTGAACAACGAGTGCTGATAACACTGGCCCCTGTAATTAAAGTGAATGGATGAAGGTAAGTTGTGCACAGTGCTAATCCCCAAATCATTCTGTAAATGAGGAACTAGAAAGCTGGTATTAGACTATTACACAGATTTGCCTACTTCATGCTTGGGAATTTTTTTTTTGCAGAGAATGAATCTGGGGGAAATCCTTGCCAGCTTTTTGGAAGCAATAAGCCTGAAAATGCAGCACACCTTATGGACTCATGCTGTAACTTTAGAGAAAGAAGTTACAATATAATTGTACTTATAAGTGCTGTGAAGAATATTGGAAGCTATTTCTTTATACATTTAACTCTTTCTTTATAACTTTTTTCTACTTTCTTCCATTTTCTTGCACTTTTCGTTTTTTCTGTTACTGCTCCCCTTTTCATTGTCTCTGTTCTAATTTAGTTGAATTAATTATTATTGTTCTTAAAACGTTTATACACAGAGAGAGAGAACAACAAAAAATGCCTTCCAAATGTTTAAACTTGTAGATGAAACCAAAATATTTCTAGTTTCTTGATATGAAAGCTGTGGGTTTTTTTGTGTGAAACCTACCTCCAGATTCAAGGGCATAATCAACCATTCCAATGCGATCTTCACTGTAGCGCTTCAGGGCATCATTCACGATATGATGAACTTGCTGAAACAAAACAGCAAGACTGAATACATGAAGATTTAAAGGGATACAACGATACAAAGATTATAAAGGGTCACATTCTCTCAGGGTGTTTATCTGAGGATCATGTGAGAGCTGGTACACACGAAGTGATGGGACACCTATTCTCTGACACTCTGTTTCACTTTTCCAAGAAACAGGCTGCTTGTAAACATCTGGAAATAATCTATTTTTGTTTGTATACAGCAGGCATGTCAAACTGCTGGCCCGCGAGCCGGATGCATCATATTGAAACCGCGTCCACCCCATTGCCGGCAATGGGGAAAAAGTCATACGTCACGCAACATCACATGACATCACGAGTTTGACATGCCTGGTATAGAGTGTAAAGGGAACTGAAATTAACCTGGAAGACATAAAATCTTCCCTGTAGTAACAGCCAGAAAATGTTTCACAAGGGTTGCCCTTCCACAGGGTGATAGATAAGGAACAAATGCTATTCTCACAACTTTATGGTTTCAAGCTTGGTCAGGATAGACTTTCAGCAAAGTTAAGTCAAAACCTTTTGATATCAAGGCAAGGGGCATACGCCCCTATTCCTCCTACAGAAGCTGACAAAAGTCGTGATGGAACAGCCTCCTTCATGCACCTGAGACTAGTTTAAGGACACAGGAAAGGCTGCATAAACATATTGTCTATATGCAATAAATGGGATGAGTAAAGAGATCAAGAGGAAAAAAATTGAAGGCTATCATCCCTCTTCTTGCTACCCAAGGTGTTTGCCCAAATTCTGCCCAATGTAGGATGAGTTTTCTATTCAGGCTCTATTTATGGTAGCAGAATATCACAAAATGATAGTTTAATTTTGGAATGTCAAGATGATGATTTAAGAGCTGACCAGCTGATGCAATGATGGGAATGAGTCAGCAGGGTCTTTGGCTGTTGTCTCTTAAGGAGCTTATGTAAAAAAAAAAAGGGAGGCTCTGCTAGTGTGTCTTTTTCTTTCTTTTCCCTTTCCTGCTGTATTTGCTGTTTGTTGGATTCTGCTCGTAGCACATGTATGTATACTGTTCCTAGTGATACTTATATAGCATTGTAGATATTGTAGATAAGCCACCATTTGTTACAAACCACTGTTTGCTGTGTCTGCTCCTGGGTTGTCACATGTGATAGGACTGTGTGCGCTCTGACAGGTTATGGGCCCAGAGAGAAGAGAAACCCAGTGAGAGCTTGCCCCAGAGCCAGAGGGGTTGTACTTCGTGGTTTGTTTGTGGTTAGTGGTTGTTAGAGGAAACAGGCAACAGGGGCTCCATCGGCATAATGGGAGGAGGTTTCGTAGTGTCTTGGCTGAATGAGACAAACTACCTTTCCTGGTATGTAAAGATGGAAATGTACCTGCAAAGGGAGGAGTTGTGGATGATAGTTACTGATCCACCAGTAGCCCTGGATGATGGGGACCGGAGAAGGAATGAAAAAGCATTGGCCAGCATAATCCTGAATTTGGAGGATAGCCAGCTGATACACGTGAGGGGTCTCCAGTCTGCTAAAGAGTGCTGGGAAGCTTTGCGCAGTGTGTACGTTAGAGAGACTGCGAGCAGCAAAGTAATGCTGACAAGGAAGCTGTATAAGGCCCAACTGAGACTGGGAGAGAGCATGTCTACACATTTGGAGTCCATGAGAAAGACATTCCTAGAGCTAGAAGAGGAATGACGTTTACTGAGCACACAAGGTGTATGTGTTACTCAGTTCGTTGGACAATTCATGGGACGTTCTAGTGACTAGTTTAGAGTCTATGCGAGAGAGGGACTTAACCATGAGTTATTTGACTGGCCGGTTGCTTGAGGAGGAACAGAAATGGTTGGAAAGGCAGCAGAGAAGAGGTGGCGACAACGCACAGCCCAGGTCTAAAACTGCAATGTCCCAAGATGCTAGCAGAGTAGCTGAGAACGTTTGCACGGTGAAATGCTGCTTCAGGTGTGGTTCTACAGAGCTGCTCCAGAGACGCTACCCTGAGAGGAGAAACAGAGGAGCAGCAAGAAAAGGTCGTAGAGCTACACAGCCAATGAAGGATGGTTCATTATTTTCCCTGGCAGCAACATTGACTGAGAACACTAGAAACACTTGGTTGGACAGTGGGGCGAGTCAGCATATTGTAAATGACCCACAAATGTTTTCTAGTTTGAGACCAGCTAAGCAAACATTTGTTAGTTTGGCTAATGGACAACGGTCTGCTGTTAAAGGGGAAGGTAAAGTTTATGTACCTGATATTGGGGAAACATTGGACAATGTATTGTATGTACCAGACATAGATCATAATTTGTTAAGCATTTCAAGTTTGGATAATAAGGGGTATGAAATACTGTTTGCTAAAGCACAATACACCATCAGGAAAGGTGGTGCCCGAGATGTTAAGCAGGATAATTTATACATATTAGGGAAGCAAAAGAATGGTTGTGCACGAACACTTACAAACACTCCCAAGCATGATAATT
>NW_015402567.1:0-3714 GCF_001527695.2 Protobothrops mucrosquamatus
CTGAACCAGCTGTTCCACTGGTTAATTGTCCTGACTGTTAGGAATGTGTGGACTTCAACGCCCAGAATTCCCTAGCCCACCTACGTAACGCCTCCAAGATTGAGAAACAATGGTTTACACTTGGATCCTCGGATTTCCCGGGGGCTCTCCCATGCAATACTCACAAATGTTTGACATTAGCCAACCCTGATACCCCCCCCTCCCACTTCTGCACCCCATCCCTGTCCCATAATGCTCAACCAGGAGCCATTATGGGCCAGCTGCCAGTTCACATTCACAGGCCATGATGCCATTCTCCACCCACCTAACATACCTGCTTTTTTTAATTTAGGGGAGGACTGGAAATTGCAAAAAAAAAAGAGCCCTTCTGGCCATGAGAAATATACTTTTTTTCAGCCAGAAGCCTGTGCCTTTTTAGAAATGATTACAACATTAAAAACGGAGAGAAGCCGAGCGGACGCCTTCGGCAAGACATAACACGGCCCTGCCTTGAATTTAAGGGTTGTTACAGAAGAACACACCCCTCCCGTTTTTGTCATCCCAATTAATGTTATGTTGATAGACTCAGAAGCAGTTGGTTTTTTTAAAAAAAATATCCCATCCACACCTGCTCATTTATCCCATGAATAAGCCTAGAGGCTCTCCTGATTGCATGAGCTACTTCCAAAAGGGATACTCACAGTGTGCAAAGGCCTGTTTGGTATCTCCCCATCTGCAGTGAGGAAAACGCCGGACACGGTCAGGGAAGGTCACCGGAACATGTCCCAGTTAGACTTCTAGGAAAGTTTTCTTCCATGTGAGAAAAGAAAGGAATTGACTTTATTTTCATCTTTTCTTCGCTTCTTTCAATCTGTTCTTTTCATCCCATCCCGTCCAAAACTGGAGGGAATACTGCATCCAGTTTTGATCACCACTTTACAAAAAAAGATGTTGAGACTTTGGAAAAAGTGCAGAGAAGAGCAACTAAGATGATTAAAGGCCTGGAGACTAAAACATATGAAGAACGGCTGCAGGATTTGGGAATGGCTGGTCTAGAGAAAAGAAGGACTAGGGGGGACATGAGAGCAGGATTCCAGTACTTGAGGGGCTGCCAAAAGGAGGAGGGGGTCAATTTATTCTCCAAAGCAGGGCTTTTCAACCTTTTCACCCATTGCATCACTTTTAGGATATGGCAACATCCGAGTACCACCAGTCGCCTAGCAAGGTGGTACTGACAGCCCCGAAGAAGCGCCGATCAGCTGGAAAGCGACACTGATCCTGGCGCTTCCGCTGAGCCCTGACAGCCCTGCAGCTCCAGCCATCTCTCGCTCAGGCTTGTGCGGTGCTGCCACCGGTTCAGCTCATTCTCCTCCCCCGCTACCACTTTTCTAAGATGGTCGCGTACCACCTGCCAGGTGCCAATGTACCACAGGTGGTACCCGTACCACTGGTTGAAAAGCCCTGCTCCAAAGCACCAGAAGGCAGGACAAGAAACAACGGATGGAAACTGATCAAGGAGAGAAGCAACCTGGAATTAAGGAGAAACTTCCTAACAGTGAGGACAATTAACCAGTGGAACAGCTGACCTTCAGACATTGTGGATGGTTCATCACTGGAGGTTTTTAAGAAGAGACTGGACAGCCACTTTTCTGGGATCATAGAGGGTTTCCTGCTTGAGCAGGGGGCTGGACTAGAAGACCTCCAAGGTCCCTTCCAGCTCTGTGATTGATTGATTCTTCTACATCAGGGGTCTCCAGTCCCAACCTCTGTGACTCCACTGCTCACGCAAATGAAGAAGCAGGGCAGGACAGATCTGGAAACCAGAGTTAGGAACACCGTACTAAAACTTCTTTTATTATAAGGTGACTGTAACAGAATCTGCCATGGCTGAAAATGTTTTTCCCCTCCTTGCCTGTATGTTGAAGAGAACTTGGCAGGATCAAGTCTGAAGTGCCTTCTCAAATTACATTCCTTCTTTGGATTTCTCTTATCAGAGTGGAAATAGGCCTCGGCTTACTATCTGTTTAGTACCCGCTTGAAGTTACAACAGAACTGAAAAAATGACTTACGACTGGTCCTCGCACTTACAGCCGTCACAACATCCCCACAGTCACACAGCTGGCCCTGGGCAACTGATACGTATTTCCAACGTTGCAGCATCTCCTGGCCATAGAATTCCTGTTTGTGGACTTCCCATCACACCCGTTTCGTTATTTGGACAGCTGGATTTCCGATCTGACCTCTGCCGAGGGGTTCTCACTCCTGATCTCTGCACCTCCTTAACTTGAGAAAGATCAGGAGGTATTCTGGGATGGTGGGACTGGCCCAGTTTTTGCTGATGGTTCACTTCTCAGTGCTCCACAGCCCAGCAATGGAATTTCTCCTCTGTGCGAAGGAAACGTTGACAAAGCCAGGCTGGGCGCCCTCGCTGGCGGCTGCATTGGAGAAGCGCACTGACACCCAGCCAGCATCCCTCATGGAAGAGTTTAATGTCATGGGAGATCCCGGCTTATTCAGCGAACTGTGATTAAGCAAATCGGGACCCAAAGCAGAAGTGGATCTGCCAGAACTGAGGAGCATGGTAAAAAATATTCCAGCTAGGCATTTTACTCTTGTGGACACCAAGTCGGCAAGGCTCCCTGTCCAGCTGTCCAGAGAAAGCAAAATTTGGCTAACATTTTCAGCTGTGCCCCTTGTGAATTGGCTTCGGATGATGCACTGAACTTGGCTTCGGAGTTCACTCATCACCTGGAATCATAAACCAACCATTCTTCAATGGTGAAAAAAGTAAGGTTCTACGTTTAGACAAGAAAAACCAATTGCATAGGTATCATAGAGGTGGTACCAGGCTCAATAAGTACCGTAGTAACTGTGAGAGGGATCTCGGAGTCCTAGTGGACGATCACTTAAACATGAGCCAGCCGTGTGTGGCAGCAGCCAAAAAAGCCAACACAGTCCTAGTTTGCATTAACAGAGGGATAGAATCAAGATCACGTGAAGTGTTAATGCCACTTTATAAAGACTTGGTAAGACCATATTTGGAATATTGCATCCAGTTTTGGTCGCCACAATATAAAAAAAGATGTTGAGACTCTAGAAAGAGTGCAGAGAAGAGCAACAAAGATGATCAGGGGACTGGAGGCTAAAACATACAAGGAACGGTTGCTGGAATTGGGTAGGTCTTGTTTAATGAAGAGAAGGATCAGGGGTGACAAGATAACAGTCTTCCAATATTTGAGGGGCTGCCCCAAAGAAGACTGAAGGTAGGACAAGAAGCAACGGATGGAAGCTTACCAAGGAGAGAAGCAACCTAGAACTAAGGAGAAACTTCCTAACAGTGAGGACAATTAACCAGTGGAACAGCTGTCCTTCAGAAGCTGTGGATGCTCAACCACTGGACAGCCTTTTGTCTGGTATAGGCCAGGAGTCTTCAACCTTGGCTCTTTGATGACTGGTGGACTTCAACTCCCAGAATTCCTGAGCCAGCAATGCTGAGGGGAAAGGGAGAGGTTTCCAAGCTGAGCCATGCTGGCTCAGGAATTCTGGGAGTTGAAGTCCACGAGTCATAAAGCGGCCTAGGCCTAGGCCAGAGGTAGGCAACCTTGGCTCTTTTATGACTCGTGGACTTCAACTCCCAGAATTCCTGAGCCAGCATGGGGAAAACTTTGGCCCCTTCCTGACTTGTGGACTTCAACTCCCAGAATTCCTGAGCCAGCCATGCTGAGGGGAAAGGGA
>NW_015402568.1:0-3714 GCF_001527695.2 Protobothrops mucrosquamatus
TGTATTCTTGAGCTGCTGCAACTTCCAAGTGATATTCAGGGGCAACTCTTTGTGGATCACATTGAAATAAACTAAATGTGAGGGATTGGTAATCAAAAGTGTGGGTATATTTCCCATACAAAATGAATTATCTTCCTGGTCATGTGAATTTAAATGGCCTTCCATAGGTTACACCTTCTACTCGATCTCAAGGAGGAGCGATGAGCCCAAGAAGACTTCCTAATTGCACATTGAAGGTGGAAGTGCAACTCCATTCAGGACCAAAGGTGGAAAATCTCAGAATACCAATCAAACCAGTGAATCTTTCCAAACCAATGAATGACCTACCCAGCACTCTCATAGCCATTAAACAAGAGGGGCAAGAAACTTGAAACCTGAGGCACTCTATGGTGACATATCATAGGAGAGTGAAATAGAATTAATACATCCCTTTATATGTAAATTTACATTGATTCCTGTACAATTTCCGCTAGAATCTTCCCAGTTATTGATATTGGGTTCATTCATTGGCAATTACTTGGATCTTTCTTTCATCTTTTTTTGAAATTAAGGGTAATATTTATCTTCTTGTGGTTGACCATCTGGCTTTTCACAGATTCCTAAGATTTCCAAAGATGAAATTTGGGCAGATCATCAGCAAATTCTTCAGTATTCTAAGTTGTAGTTCATCCTGTCCAGCTTGGATGCAGTTCAACATTTAAGCTAAATCAGTCTTGGGCATGGATCATGCACTTTTCAGTTGCCTTATTGTGGTCTGGTGTTGTCTTGTTGTGGACTTGTGATTTAGCTGCTATTATTATAATTTTATTATCATATATCATATCACATCACATCATATTATATTATATCATATCACTATTTTCATTTGGAGCTCCAGCTTTTCTGCTACAGTTTCTACAATTATGGTTATATGGTTATCTATAGGTACTATTCATTGGTAACCTGGCACTCTTTTTACCTCTTGTATGTATTTTACTTCCACATCCCCACTTCTTTCCTCCTTGTCCTGTCCTTCACATGATTCTTATGATGCCCTGCATTTCTTTATCTCAGTGGAATTATTTCTTGACTGTGCACCTAGTTTTCTTTTTAAAAGAAATTCCCACTCATTGTATCTTCCATTTAGCTTCTCTGACATGGAACTTTATTTATCAGGGTTTCTTGGTGCTCTCCAAGCTTGGTTATTTTCTTGCAGACATTTCATTATCCAAACTAAGTAACGTTGTCAGTGCACTAACGGTGTTACTTACTGTAGTTTGACTATTAAAAAATCTGCAAGAAAACAATCCACAAGCTCAGAGAGCACCAAGGACCCCTCATTTCAACCCTGAGCTACAAACATTCTCCTATATTGGAACCTTATTTACCATTGATGAGTTTATTAAAATAGGCTTTCTATTTTTTCAGGTCCAAGAAAATGTCTTAAGTTTTGTTTCAAATCAGGAACTTCAATATTACATGGCCATCTTCTATGGTTTTCCTTCTGCATCCATTTATTAATATTGTGAATATTAATGACTATGGCTATAAACATTTTTTGAAGAGGTGCTCAGTTAATAAAGCTTCAAAAGAATCCACTTCACTGAGACATTGTAGGAAAGCTGTATTACTCTATACCCCGCACCCCTAGAACGCTTCTGATATATTCTTGAACCCCTTACAAAAGTTTGAAATAATGGCAACGAATTATGCATATACACTATAATTTTGAAATCCCAAGTTTTTGCAGCCCATGGAATATCGTCTTGCACCCCCAGAGGGTGCGAGCACCCCTGGTTGGGAACACCTGCTCTATGGCGACAAACAAACAAACAAACAAACCCAAAACAGAAGGACTTTAGTATCACCTCTTCTGACTAACACTGTTTATTAAAATGTGTTCGTTTTTTGTGAACTCTAAGAAATAAGCTGTAGGTCGCAAAAAAACATAATAAAGGTACCATTAGATTCATTGAAACAGATTCTTAAATTGCAACAGGGACTTGCTTCAAAGTAGCAAGCTGAATTAGGTGGCTTCAAAGTTTCTTTTAAAGCCCTTGAAAGATTTGGTGATTTTTCTGCTCTTTCTGGGGCTGTTGCAGGCTATGTACAAAGCTGTTACTTCATTTCTATTTATGGAGCACACTGAATGAAGGATGAATTGTGTGCAGGCTCTCTGGCATTGACATGACTAGTCAACCAATTTATCACTGTATTTATCTTTATGTCTATCAGAGATCTTTATGGTAGCAAATATAATATGCTATCCTTTCATTTTCTCTTAAAGCATTTAACCTTGCACTTTCTTGTGCTAATGAAATATTACACTACAGTTCAAGGCTAACCAATCTAGTATATACTCTTGTGTTGCTATACCACATGAAAGCCAAGGAAGGGCTTTGCTAGATGGGGCCAGCTTGCCAATCAGTTACATACCTAGACAATTCAATAATCAAGAGGTGAACATCCCACCTCCTTAGTCTTCAGGGTCATGCCAAATGTGACCATCTTAGAAATTCAAGCAAAAAATATTTTATTTTTTCAAACTTTTTTTTATTATTTTTAAGTCAGCACTGAATAAACACTACTTTGGTTCTGACAGTTTAAACCTTTTGTTAGACAGATTTAAGGCTGCTGTACTGAACTTTTCTCATTAACATTATCTTTGAAAAGGAGATACAGCAGAGATAGTTCAAATGTTGTTGTTGTTTTTTTAAAAAAATCCCTCAGATCCTGAAGTATTTCAGATTGAATTGGCTTGCTTCCGATCTTGAATCTTAGATGCCCCTTTTCAATGTTGAATCTCCAAATGAAATTAAATCAGGACTGAGTCAGACAGTCTTATTAATGATTGCTGGCCAGGTCTAGGATGACATAATAGAATTTAGGAAAAAAATATTGTGCATGATGTTAAAACGTGAACATTCATGACAACAGGTTTCTTACTTTGTTTATTTAGCTATCTGGGGAGAGGAGAGTTATCTGAAATTCTTATTGTGAAAATGGCTTCTATAGGGTTCTGTGTTGAAGAAAAAGAAGACAGAAATGATCTTTAATAATGAGATTGCCTGGTCTTCATTGCTCCCTCTTCTCAACCTTGAAGCCATCCTGGCCACCTCTGTAGACATCTACAGAGGAAAATTGCAATCCTTCTTATAATGTGCTGGGTTCGCACATATTTGCTCATCTGTGCCACATCATTTATTTAGTCAATGTAAGGATTTACCTCAGCTAAGCCACCCAAGTAAGCAGAACTCTTGAAACAGGCATTGTCTCAAAAGGAACTTTGATTAGAGGCTGGTGACAGCAGGGAATCAAGGTGAGGTCTGAGAGAAAAACCCGCAAAGCAATATATTAAAAGCAACATTCAATACTCCTCCCCCAGTGTCCCAGTTTTCGTTTGAATCCCAGCCAATCCACAGGTGGCATAGTGTTTTGGTAACCAGTCTTTTCAGCAGGCTCCTCAAGGTCTCTCTCACTTTTGATTTCTTCTGGCACCAAGCACAAACCATCTCTTAGATAAGGAAGAGACATTATTTATTTATTTATTTTTTAAATTTATATCCCGCCCTTCTCCTTGCGGACTCAGGGCGGCTAACAACCAGATAAAAAGTACAAAAATATCCAACAACAAATTTAAAAGTTAATTAAAAGGGAAATATTAATGATTGGTCTGATTAAAATTATAGTTAAAACCCCCTCTAAAAGTTTTCCCCTAGGCCAGTCCCGCAAGCT
>NW_015402569.1:0-3714 GCF_001527695.2 Protobothrops mucrosquamatus
AAGACATGGTTTTTCCAGCAAGCGGGCCTGACCTAGGGAGGATTTTAGGTAGGGATAATTTTAACAGTATTTTAATCGGAAACACAGCTGGTAATATTTGGTTTTAATTCGGCTTTTATTGGGGTTTATTTTTTGTATTTCTGTATTTTTGTATTTTGTATTTTTTGTATTTTGTGTATATTATTTGTTTTTAATATGCTGTGAACCGCCCTGAGTCCTATGGGAGAAGGGCGGTATACAAATTAAATTATCTATCTATCTATCTATCTTAGAAACCTATACTATATTTAATTATTACATTAGATGTCACCATTCATGTAATATGCTACATACTTGTAAAAAAAAAGACTATACTGAACCAAAATCAATTGACATAAAAATTTAATGTCCTCCAATATAAAGTTAAAAACACATTTTGAAAAACTGCACAAAATATACTCAGATAATTTATGTTATAACTTTTATATTATTTGTAAAAATTTCAAATTGATTATTCTTTCAGAGAAAAACTATTATTCAAGAGTCAACTTCTTAAGTTATAATTTACTTCTGTGTTTCAACTCTTCTGTTGATTTACAGAAGAACATACTAAAAGTAAGGATAAGGCCTAAAATGTTGTCAGTATGAATTTTCAGAACTCTCTCCTTCAACCTATCTAAAAAGGTTCAATTATATCCAATATTGTCTTTCTGCCAACCAGTAACATATGGCAGAAAAGATTTTCTCTCCACCTGCACCTCTATATAACCATAAATCTGCTCTCGAGAGCTGGATATTCTCTGAATGATGGGGGGGAGGGGGGAAGAGAGAGACAGGCACAGAAGGAAATAAAGCAGAAATAATTTGCAAGTTCAACTCAACTTACTTATCTTCAAAACCATTAACACTGCAATATCATACAGTTCTAACTGAAAGAAAGCTTTCAGGTAAGCACATAAAGGGTTGCAACCGATTATCAGAGTGAAAAATGCTGCTTTAATCTACTTAGACAATTAAAGAAATAATACATATTCTTTGGTAATGTGATTTTTACTATACGGAGCCTACCCACAGTATATTTGTTTTTGACAGAAAGCCAATAGTTGCAAAAAAATACAGGATGGATTGAAATGTTCATTTTTGTGATATAAAAAGAAGGAAGCAAATGGAGCATGCAGTTACTATAGGTTAACAGAAGGCACCTATATCATGGATAGTACATATTTCCCAGGCTAATGTTGTAAATGCTCTAAAGCACAATATGCAATAACAGAATATCTTATTCAGCTTCAGCCTTAATGAAGGAAAGATTACTATCAGTGTTCTGAATTTACAATACAAAAAGAAAGAACCATTGCTGGCAAGAACTCTAAATAATGTTTTGGTTGTATGCTATCAGGTCAGCATCAGTTCTTAGCAACCACATAGATAGGCCTTCTCCATCAGTCCCAATCTGGCCCTTCAGGTCTCCCAAACGGCCCTTCAGTACAATTATACCTCTGCAATCAAATCCACCCATTTTGCTGCTTTTTTTCCATTCCCTCTGCATTTCCCAGCACTATAGAATAATGTCAACATGATAATTTGAACCCTGTTGTTTGTGTGTTGAGTGAGAGCTCTGATTTGTTTTCTGATCCATTTGTTTGCCTTTTGGGGCATCTGTAGTATTTGTGAGTTTTCTCCAATAATCAAAGTTCAAAAGCACCAGTACTGCGTCTATCCTGCTTCTATAAAGCCCAGATTTTGTTTCCATATGGTATCACAAACTCATTGCCTACACAGTGTTAAACTTTGTTGGTCTAGATACATCGCAACATCTAAACATTTTTTCCAAGGATTTCATTGATCGTCTGCCAAATACTAATCTGCAATTTATTTCTTGACTGCCAGTTCCTTTAGTGTTGAGAGTCAATTCTAAAACACAGAAGCTATTCACCATTTCAATATCCTGTTAGTTCTAAGGTTTGTGCTGCAGCTGGTATTAGTTTGGTCTTCTCTACATTGAATTATAGAATGTTTTTTTCATTGTGCTCTTTGACTTTCACTATTAGAGCTTACAGATCTTTTGCACTTTCAGCTATCAGAATGGGGTCATCAGTTTAGTTTTCTTCCTCCAGTTTTAAAATCACACTAATCTTTTTTTAATCCAGTTTCCTTCAATATATATTCAGCATATAACCTGAATAAATGAAGGAGAGCATATAATCTTGTCTTAATGGTTTGGTCATCTGGAGTCAGTGTTTTAACCAAGTTCTACCTAGACTTGTACTGTAGCTTCCTTTCCTATGTATGTTTTACATATGGACAATGAGATGTTTTGGGATTTCCATTTTCCTAAGGTCATTCCATAGACTAATATAGTCGATACAATGAAAATCTATCTATCATAAATGAGTTACTGTACATGAAAATTTACTTTTGGTATTCTTTCATTTTCTCAATTATCCAGTATGTACCGGTAATAACGTCTCTTGTTTCTCAGCCTTTTCTCAAAGCCAGCTTGAACAGCAGCATTTCCCTTTCCATATAAGGCTCTGCAATCTTAATATTTTGCCAACAAATGTGTGAAATTAAGACTATTATATAACAATTTGCATACCTGTTTGGCATTGGTATGTAGAGTCAACTTTTCCAATCTGTTGGCCATTGTGTGTGTCATTCTCTAGATTTGTTGGAGTAAATAACCTTTACTGATTCTTCTATTGCTCACCATATTTCTATAGATATTCCATTAATTCATGCAGCCTTACAACTTGGTAATGATCAGTGCTGATTTATCCATCTTAAACTACAATGGCTTACAATATAATTGTAAAACAATATAATATAGAAATTGAAACAGAAAAGATTCCTAATAATCCAGGGCATAGAAGATGGTAACTTTAAATGCCTATGAGAACAATTAGCATAAAAGATTTATAAGTAGTTACCAGGCAATATTTGAAGTGAATATATTCCAGATTTAGGGGGCAAAAAAAAAGTTCTCTCAATTCTAGCTCCCCATGTTATGATGGATCCCGACGGTGGTGGGACTCAGTGGATGCTGACATTTTGTAGGTGCAGGTGTTCGATGTGCCTGAGAATTTCAAGCCACGAAAGGCTGTAAATGTTTAAACTATCATCTTGGGCTTGGAAGTAAACACTTAACTGGTGAAAGTCTCCCCAGGTTTCAGGAAGAAGTTTCCAGTTATCTATCTCAATCAGAAACCTGTCGGCCATATTTTTAACCAATTACTGTTGCTAAACTATCTTTAAATAATTAAATGGTTTCAACAATATAAACAAAATGGTGTACTATACAAACAAAATTGTTGTAAAGCGCAGAACCATTACGAAAACTACAAAAAACAAGAAATTCATAATCATAAGACAACATAAATATTATTAAGTACTATTTAATAATAGCTAGAAACCGTACAAGTTGGCATAACTTTTATATTCCTTATTACAGATTATTCTGAACTGATAACATCACCTTACATCAAAGAAAATTGTTCCATAAAGTTTAAAATCAGATATCTTTTGAAGTCATATTTATAGTCATGGCCACTATCTGCTGTCACACAAAGAATATTGAAAAAAGAAGATTTTAATATATTATGGTTAATTTATCATTTAAGTGACATGTGTAAAACAGAACTGAAATACAGAAAATTCTCCTCTGAAAGGAACTTTGATTTTAACTATTTATGATTATGATGATTAAAGGTTTCTTGGTAGAAATGCAAGAATATC
>NW_015402570.1:0-3714 GCF_001527695.2 Protobothrops mucrosquamatus
TACAAAAGCCAATAAGATGCAGTCAACATAATTCTTATGCTTTGTAAAGCCCAGCTATAGCCACAAAAAGCCTGTTCTTAGATTTTTCAGTATGTCAATGCTGCATTTCTGTCCAATTTGTTTCTTCCCTTTTCTTTTTTCTTTTTTTTGGAAAAAAATTGAGTTTTGTGTTCTTTATTGAATTTCTGTTCGATTGTTCCTGTTCTCAGGAAAGCAAAAGCCCAATTTTACTGGTACAATGCAAAATCACGTAAATATGTAATTAGAGTATTACGTCTAGGTATTTATGCTAGTCAAGGACATAATTTTCTTTTTGAAACTTCAAAATCTAGTTAGCTGGCTATTAAAAGTTTATGTCTCTTGATAATAATGGTTTCCTTTCCTGTTGGCTTTCTTGATGTACCATATTTTGTTTTCCCAAGCTGTGATTATTTCTTCATTGTTTTCTTTTTCCATCATGTCAAATATTACAATTTTGCTTTTCCCATATGATTCACTGTAGTCTTTCCCTGATTCCTGGCAAATTTGTTGGGACTACATATCCAGAATTCATAGCTGTTGGTCAAGCTGCTTAGGAAATTTTTAGAACACATCTATGTCCCAAAGATGCTTTTTCACGAGGCCACTGGACTTTCTAGCCTCATGAAAAAGCATATTTGGAACAACTATGATCTGGATGACTGAGAATCTCCATAGACATTTAGAACACATCTAGCGTACATCAAGTTAGAAAATATGGATTTAGATACAGTATCCTTATTTGTAGCAGCAGATGTAGCAGCAACCCAAGGTAGTGATTTTTGAGGAGGCCTTGCGTTTAGTTCTCTATTATAATAATAAAAAAGTTCTAAGAGAGGATACATGTATATATGTGTGAGAATTCAAATGAATTCTATTGCTCTGCTTTACAGTTGTGTGTGTGTGTGTGTGTGTGTGTGTGTGTGTGTATACATCCACACAAATACACAGACACTTGATGCAAGAAAATAAATACCTTTTTGTGTAATTACTATGCTAGTTGGCATTGGGGAATAAAATTAGTTGACTGTGACTCAGTGGTACATTGCTTGTCAATAAATCCCAGCTTAATGTTTTTATAAAATAGCTAATGACAATTAAAATGAATGCAGCAAATCATATAATTTTGATTTTTCTTCTGTTGAGACATTTTTGACCAATGTTGCAAGAAAGTTAGACTATGGATTTATGAACTTTACAGAACACTCTAAAAGGAATTTTATATGTAAGAAAAGATCTGAATTTATTTACTGAATCAGCATTCTCATTCTGAATGGGCTTTACAATTTAGCCCATTCTTCTTCCATAGCTAAGCTTAAAACAAAAACAAAAACAAAAAAACAGCAGAGATTTTGTCATATTTCTAACCACAAGTAAACAGTGCAGATTATATTGGTAGCCCAATAACAAGAAGACTCTCGTGAGGGATGTGGGAGAACAGATAAGGACTGTTGGGGACCTGTCATTTGGCAGAATGCTTTCTGTTTCATCAAAGTTTACTTCAGAGTTTTAAAAGTGAAACATGAATTTAAAAGGGAAGCCTGGAAAATCTGCCAGTGCAATGGGACTTTGCAGTAATTTATCTTAAAATTTTGAATGACCAAGATGTGACCATAGCAAAATTACTTTGCATGTTTTTAGATGTTAATTATTATTATTATACATGTTTCAAAAAGTAGTAAACTTCCTATATGGTCCCTCTTTGTCCTTCTGTTAAATGGGGCTCTTCTGTCCTAAACTGTGTATATAAAAAGAAGAATAGATTTCATGAAATTGTTCAATAATGAACTCCCAAAGGTGCTTTTTGAAAATGCAATTGGACTTTGTTTTTCCTTGAAGAAGTTTTTCTTCTTATCCAAGAAGCTTCTTCAATTCTGCCTAACTGTCCATGGATGAGAAGCAAAAAGTCTTCATGGAAAAACAAAATCCAGTGGCTTTTGTAAAAGTACCTTTGGGACAACCATAACCTGGTTGACTGAGAATCTCTATAGACATTAATAAAGAACTATTATTTCTAAAATAAATAACAACATGCAACAGAGAATAGTTCACTTATATATCTGTTCTGAAGACCCTTCTTCTGATTTTAACATAATATAATATAATATAATATAATATAGTATAGTATTGTGTAGTGTAGTGTAATGTAGTGTAGTGTAATGTAATGTAATGTAATGTAATGTAATGTAATGTAATGTAATGTAATGTAATAATATAATATAATATAATATAATATAATATAATATAATATAATATAATATAATATAATATAATATAATATAATATAATATAATATAATATAATATAATATAATATAATATAATATAAATATCTTCATGTACTGTTTTAATTTTGTGTAGCTTTCTGTTTAAATGATAATGCTTTGCTGTTTTTTATAGTTGTTATACTATGGATGCTTTATTTGTTTATTATACTTTAAGCTGCCAAGGATTTCTGGATTGTGGCATGAAAGAAATGCGAAGAATATAATCATAAATATGAAGAATAGTAAAAAGCAGCCTTCAAGACTAGGGCTATTATGTGTGGAATACAAACATTCAAATGGGCATCCAGTGACAGAGTACAAAAGCAGAAAACTCAAACTCTGCTACTATTTAATGGTTGTCAGGAAGTTTTCAACTCAGATATGATTGCTCTATTAAAACTAGAGTGAAGCATTGTTATGTTACATACTGCTAAATTGTTCAACTTGCACAGTAGTGCAGTTCAACAGCACAGGAAATAGTATTGGGAAATATGCTCCTGACTATGAATAAATGACTTGTTCTTGACAATGCTTGGAATGCTTCCAGTTCTGGAAAAAAGTTACTGTGGAATAATCTATGAAATATGGAGGGATATGATAGATCTGAGATGCAACCATCTTGTCATCTTAAGGAGAACATGTTATTGAAATTATTGTTCTGGTTAGCCCAACACTGGTCATTACACAAACCAAGTGAGCCTATCTATTTAAGGTGCATCATAAATCAAAAATTTATGACAACAAGAGAAAGCTAGAGGAGATATGATGAAGTGCCATGAGATTTATGCTGTGATGGAGAAGAATCTATTTACATTACAACAGAAGTTGCAGTGTCTATATACTGCAAATGCTAAATATACATTTAGAGTCTGGTGAACTTCAGCAAGATTAATTATATGCTTTATTATCAACAAGTGTTTTTATTAGAGCCGTAGTGTGAAGACTACCCAACAGCACACACATTTGCAAATTCAGTTTTTAAACTATTATTAATTGATACGAATAGTCAAAAATAAATTATTAATAATATACTTGTTGTTGCTATTACTCCTTTTCTCTCTAATTCTTACTTAAATGCATATATTGAGTTGAAAGCTATTTACACTTTAATATATGAAAAAGGGTTCAGAATTTATCATGGAACATTCTTTGAAAAACTGAGTTGTTCTAACTTACAAGGGCTATCTTCTGCATTTATCTACATTTAGTCAGACTGATCGTGTATGCTATGAATCTTGCCCATTGTAAGGAAGTCTGAATAAAGTTGTTTATTAGCTAATAAAAGGGTATTATTTCTACTCTTTTCCATGACTTATTGTGACTACAAACTATTACTTTCCATTAACATTATAACTTTCAGCTATAGTTAAAAACTTGTACCAGGGCATCATTAATTTATTTCTCTTTTGCATTTAAAATAGGGAAGAAGC
>NW_015402571.1:0-3713 GCF_001527695.2 Protobothrops mucrosquamatus
AGTTAAATCCTTATTTGGTATCTTTACCCTACTTAACCCTTGTGGTCAGAAGGTCATGAGGTCTTAAAGAATCACCTCCATGGGATGTGGATGTCTAACACAGTGTTTCTCAGCCTTAGCAACTTTAAGACATATGGACTTCAACTCCCAGAATTCCCTAGCCACCATCCTGGCTGGGGAATTCTGGGAATTGAAGTCCAGAGGTCTTAAAATTGCTGAGGTTGAGAAACATTGGTGTAATATAACCATAATATATGCTCACCTTATACCTGTTCACCATATTCTTTAGTGTTAGCAACCCAATTTCTAAACAGCAGGAATTCCTTATGGATTTTTGGGTAAGTCTTCAGATGCTGAAAAGTGCATCTTATGAAAAGAGTAGCTTAGTGTTACTACTGTATGCAAAGATGGAAAATCTGACGGCAACATCTTATTAATTACAAAGGTGAGTTTTAAAACCTACAATTTAAATGGTTTCCCCTTAGAACTGACTGAGAGGTGGTTTTTTGTTTTAAAAAAAGATGAGACATAACTGTTCATCTCTATTTTTAATTACTTATTTCAGAACAGATTGTTATTTTGTTGTGAACATCTGAATGAGGAAAAATGACCTTCATTTGCTTACAGAATTTAATCACAATATATCCATTTCTTTCCCCACTTTTTAATAATTCAATTTTTGCCATTTTTAAAAATAAATATGTTTGTTTTATTTGTTCATGGTTTGCTTAGTTTGCAGCTACTCAGAAGTGATTTGGCCTGTGTTCATTAGCACTTAAATGTCTATAGAATAGAATAGAATAGAATAGAATAGAATAGAATAGAATAGAATAGAATAGAATAGAATAGAATAGAATAGAGCTGGAATGGAATGGAAATGGAACAGAACAGAACAGAATAGAATGTAGAATAGATTGGAATATAGAATAGAATGCAGAATAGAATGGAACGGAACAGAAAAGAACAGAACAGAACATAATAGAATAGAAAGGAATAGGAATAGAATGGAATAGAACAAAACAGAATAAAATAGAATCAAATGGAATAGGAATGGAATAGAATAGAATAGAATAGAATAGAATAGAATAGAATAGAATAGAATAGAATAGAATAGAATAGAATAGAATAGTTGGAAAAGACCTTGGAGGTCTTCTAGTCCAACCTCCTGCTCAGGCAGGAAACCTTATACCATTTCACACAAACGATATATACATTAAAGTACATATTACCATAAATCATATTATAAAGGATCCATTGGGCATAACGCCATTAATTATAATTTCTTTATGCCTGGGTTAACTAATGGATTATTCCCTGCAGTTTTCTTGGCAACATTTTAGGAAGTGGCCAGCTGTTGTCTTTTTCTAGGGCTGAGAAGAGTGACTAGCCCAAGTTTACTCAGCTGCCTTCATGATCAGACAAGAGTAGAATTCATAATCTTCTGGTTTCTAGTCTGCTATCCTAAACCACTATACCAATCTGATACTTTTTCTTCCATAGGGACAAATATCTGAACTATATCGACAACTATCTTCAAATATTTAAGCATTGCTGGTTGAGGAATTCTACGAGTTGAAGTCCGTGCATCTGGAAGCTGCCAAGGTTGAGAAACATGAACTATATAGTTGTGCAGGTAACAAGAGTGAATCTGACCCAAATCAAAAGTGGGAGACTTTTCATCTAACTTTAGTAGTATTCTATGGCAGTATTTAGGATCACAATCTGCAACAACACCAGCATCACAACTGTTCTTCATAGATGCCCATCAAACAAGTGATGTTTGTGCAATTGGGATTTATTTCTTTTTATTTTCACAAAGGTTTTTCCCACACCAAGGACAACAAACTATTCTATTACAGGAAACAAATTAAAATCAAGCTATATCTAGTGCCCCCATCACCATCAAGCGCTGAGTAGGCTGGATCATTGGAAGTCCTCAAGCAGAACAGTCTTGTTCATTTTGCAGGTACATGGAAAGCTGTTGGACCTTTCCCAGAATATTCATTTATTTCCATAATTTCCGTCATTTTCCTTATTTGAGTATCAGCCTCTCTTTTGTGTTTCAGGTAGAAATGAAATGAGAGAAGGGGAAAGAATTATTAAATGAAACTTTGGAAAAGACAATTGTCTTATAGGAGAACTGTGCTGTGGTTACCAATGTGGGAAGATAGCAAACCTCCCCCCCCCAAGTTAAAAATTTCTTTGTTTGGTAATTGCTGCTTAACAAATTTGGCTGGTCAAATTTATTATATGCAGTTTTTGTTTTTAAAATTTACTCAGTTTTCTGACAATTTTTTTGGGGGGTGGCTTATAGAATGTGAGTTCACCAGAAAACAGGTGGACAACTGGTGGCCTTCCAGATATGGAATGCTCATCAACCTCTAAGAATATGGCCAGTAAGCAGGATAAGAGATTGCATCTAAGATATTTGGAAAGTATTTTTATTACACTAATGGTCCCATTCTGGGAGGACAAGAAAGGCCGGGTTGGGGAAAGATTGTCCTGAAGAAATTTCATTGATGTGGTTGCCAAGAGTTGATATAAATTTTATGGCACATACAAATGAATGAATGAATGAATGAATGAATGAATGAATGAATGAATGAACGAACGAATCTGCTTATTTTTAATGGTGGCAGGAGATCTATTGTGAAGATTTAAAAGCCATTTTATTTAGACCTGCTCAGGGGTTCAGAACCCAAGAGACCTGAGCAAAAGGTGGCCCACAGATGCTTTTGGTGAAGGAGCAAGAAGGATAAAATGGGTGCATGTTCAGGTGGAAGAAGGAGATAGAGAAAGGAATGGCAGAAAATAAATAAAAGCTATTTACCATCTCTCCTTCTTCATCGGCGTCATTCATGCCCTAAGAGGGAAACATTTTTTTTTTCTTTCTAATCTGATATGATAACACCCGTGACTTCTCCAGCTATGCCATCACTATTACCACCTTCCACATACCATATATCCGTTCCTTCAGTGTCCAGATTAAAAAAAATATGTCTAAATTTACACAACATGGAGTGAAATGAGCCAAAACCCTGCACGTATAAATCAGTCATGATCATTAAAGAAAGAAACAACTAGAGAAAAAGCTGCTCAGAGGTCCCTCCTGCATGCAAATGGCTCCCTTCCTTGAGAGGATTCAGAAAAGGCCTTCCGAGCACACGTCAGAAAATGAAGTGGGATTGCAGCAGGAGCCACTTTTCTCTGAATACAGCCGCTAGCTGCATTTTGTTGGCTAAAGGATTTTCAAAACAAGGAGAACCGAGCAGTGACTAAAGACTTCCTTTCCCTAGTATACCTGGGATATCTTCATTACGGAAAACTGCTTTGCAATTCAGCTTCACTAGACCCTCTCTCTCACACGACCTCCTCCACACCCTTGTACTCCAAGTTAGAAAATGAAAAGACAGTCACGGTTGAATATGTGAATATGCTCTGGGATCTCTGGAGATAGTTTGGGGCAGGGCTAGGCCACTTTGGCTCTTTTATGACTCGTGGACTTCAACTCCCAGAATTCCTGAGCCAGCCGTGCTGAGGGGAAAGGGAGAGGTTTCCAAGCTGAGCCATGCTGGCTCAGGAATTCTGGGAGTTGAAGTCCACGAGTCATAAAGCAGCCTAGGCCTAGGCCAGAGGTAGGCAACCTTGGCTCTTTTATGACTCGTGGACTTCAACTCCCAGAATTCCTGAGCCAGCCATGCTGAGGGGAAAGG
>NW_015402572.1:0-3712 GCF_001527695.2 Protobothrops mucrosquamatus
TTAGGCACGAAAGCCGGCTGGGTGACTTTGGGCCAATCACCAGGAGATGGTGAGTTCTAGTCCCGCCTTAGCCAAGAAAGCCAGTGGGTAGCTTTGGGCCAATCACCAGGAGACGGTGAGTTCTAGCCCTGGCTTAGCCAAGAAAGCCAGCTGGGTGACTTTGGGCCAATCACCAGGAGACGGTGAGTTCTAGTCCCGCCTTAGCCAAGAAAGCCAACTGGGTGACTTTGGGCCAATCACCAGGAGACGGTGAGTTCTAGTCCCGCCTTAGCCAAGAAAGCTATTGGGTGACTTTGGGCCAATCACCAGGAGACGGTGAGTTCTAGTCCCGCCTTAGCCAAGAAAGCCAGCTGGGTGTCTTTGGGCCAATCACCAGGAGACGGTGAGTTCTAGTCCCGCCTTAGCCAAGAAAGCCAACTGGGTGACTTTGGGCCAATCACCAGGAGACGGTGAGTTCTAGTCCCGCCTTAGCCAAGAAAGCCAACTGGGTGACTTTGGGCCAATCACCAGGAGACGGTGAGTTCTAGTCCCGCCTTAGCCAAGAAAGCCAGCTGGGTGTCTTTGGGCCAATCACCAGGAGATGGTGAGTTCTAGTCCCGCCTTAGCCAAGAAAGCCAACTGGGTGACTTTGGGCCAATCACCAGGAGACGGTGAGTTCTAGCCCTGGCTTAGGCACACGTTGGTGCTGAATGCTGCATTTGCCTTCATTAGAAGTATTTGCGTTATTTTCAGGGCAATGTTCAGTTTTGTCTTCCTTCTTCCTGATTTCTGGGGTGTTAGACTTCTCCCGCAGATTGATCCATGTTCCCCACCCGCAGCTTGCATTAAAATTATTGATAAAAATACTGTGGGAAAGTTTGTCTGCAGAGGGGGCATGCTTCCTCCTCCTCCTCCTCCTCCTCCTCCTCCTCCCCCCTACAAGCTCCTTTCAAAGGATTGGGCGCCTAGGCCACGCACACAGCCCGTCCCCCCAGGCCTAAGATCGTTAACTAGGAACTTAAAGTGGGTGCAGCACCTGATATAAATCCAGAATTTCTTTCCCTTTGCAAAGGGAAATTTTTCTCCGCGATGCACAAGATGTTCTTTTCATCCCCAAACGGACCAATGTTCAAAGGCTTCGGAATTCTCCCACGGGACGCTGTGATCTCTTAATTTAAGCCGCTTCCCAGACAACCTGGAGGGAAATCTCCCCACACCGGTGCAGTGTTAATATTATTTCCCCTGTCAAAGCTTGAAAGGGGTGAATGTTGAGCCCCGGAATCATCCCGAAACAGGAATGCAAAAGCTTTAGATTTTGAGTATGGAACGTTTCCTGTTCGGTTAAGATGCCTTTGCTGAGTGCCGAGGAATTTTGGTTTCAATAGGAGAGAATATTTGTACGAATGAAGACGAATCCACGTGTCCCAGGATCACGTTGCAGGATCCAATCTGGGTCGGTCACCGGGAACAGATTTTGTCTTCCGAGCTTCCAGACTCGTGTTGGAGACATTCCCTGAGTCCAAAAGCTCGGAAAACTAAACTTCTGGTCCCGGGGATTGACCCAGATTGGATCCTGCAGAATATTTGTAGCTCAGGTTGAACGGTGCACAGATGGTGTTACCTAGTTTAGTAATGAAACATCAGCAAGAAAAGAATGAAGCTCAGAGGGCACCCCACAGTCCTCCTCCTCCTCCTCCACTCTACAGACCCCACTCCCAGATGTTTGATAATGAAACATCTGTAAGAAAATAACAAGCTCAGAGAGCACCAAGGACCCCACAGTCCTCCTCCTCCTCCTCCTCCTCCACTCTACAGACCCCAGTCCCAGATGTTTGATAATGAAACATCTGTAAGAAAATAGCAAGCTCAGAGAGCACCAAGGACCCCACAGTCCTCCTCCTCCTCTTCTTCCTCCACTCTACAGACCCCATTCCCAGATGTTAATGAAACATCTGTAAGAAAATAATAATCTCAGAGAGTACCAAGGACCCCACAGTCCTCATCCTGCTCCTCCTCCTCCTCCTCCTCCTCTTCCTTCTCCTCTTCCTCCACTCTTTGTCCAAAATGGTGTAGGGTTTCCTGCCTGAGCACGGGGTTGGACTAGATGACCTCCAAGGTCCTTCCAATTTTTTTATTATTATTATTATTATTATTATTATTATTATTATTATTATTATTATTATTATTATTATTATTATTATTATTATTATTATTATTATTATTATTGATCATCGCACAGTCAGCCAGATGCTCAGACTGGATTTGGCCTTTTTGTCTACCTATCGAGTCCTTCCCAAGGACCTGGGATAGGCAGATGTGGATGTTTGATGGTATTACAGATCTCGTCGCAGGATGGAAGCAGTTCCTAGTAAGGCCGCCTTTTGCAATTGACTAATGGCGAATTTGTCAATGCCAATGGTGTATTATTATTATTATTATTATTATTATTATTATTATTATTATTATTATTATTATTATTATTATTATCTACAGTCTCCCAGATGTTTGATAATGAAACATCTGTAAGAAAATCGCCAAGCTCAGAGAGCACCCAGAAGCTCACAATTTTTGGTTTTCTTTCTGTCCTAGGAATTGCTGAGTTCAGAAATCACATGGTGCCCTCAGCCATTGCTTCGTGACCGGACTGGACCTCAGCTTGAACAAGACTTGGACTCTGTTCCTTGTCCTTATGAGGCCCATGGCCCCCCTCCTCCTCCTCCAGGCTTCCCTGGTGCTCTGGGCCAACCTCTGCATGGCCTCTGGAGACCTTGGTGAGGGAGGTCAAGCCACGGGGGAGACAGAAAGGCTGGGGGGGTTCAGCCTCCCTCCCTCCCTCCTTCCTTTTCCCCATTCTCCCTGCCATCTCCTCCTTCCTGTTTCACGTCTCCAGGGATCTGCATCCTCCCTCCTGATGGAGGCCTCTGCTACACCCTGCAGGAACGGTGGTACTTTGACTACGAGAAGAAGACCTGCCTGCCCTTCTCCTGGACGGGCTGCGGAGGAAATGAGAACAATTTTGAAAGCCGGCCAGAGTGCCAGAAAGCCTGCAGCCGTTACGGTAAGCAGGAGAGCTGGTCTCACCCAGGAGGAGCAGAGGCCCTGGGATCGGATCATCTAGCAAGGGTTCCCCACCTCGCCAACTTTAAGACTTCAACTCCCAGGATTCCCCTGCCAGCAGAGCTGTAAATCTGCAACCTGCCAATCATAACTATCAAAGACCAGATTTGATTTATGGTATATCCCCGTGGTGGCGAACCTATGGCACGCATGCCACAGGTGGTACACAGAGCCCTCTCTGTGGGCACGCACGCGATCGCCCCAGTCCTAGGCCTTCAGCTGGATTTTATAAAACCTTTTCGCTTTAGGTCTCTGCCGCCGTGTGCAAAAAAAAGGTTCAATCAATCAATTTCAACTTCTCGCGAGAAAAAAAAAGATCTCGCAAAGTTTGAATTGATTGATTGAACTTTTTAGTCCCACCCAGTCTGCCACGCCCACCCAATGGGACACACCCAGCCAATGGGCCGCACCCACCCAGCACCCGATGATACATAAGTGGGTTTTGGGTTGCAGTTTGGGCACTCGGTCTCTAAAAGGTTCACCATCACTGGTATATCCCATTTGCCTGCAATGTTCTGTAATGCATGTCTTAGTTGTTAATTTTTCTTTTGTTTGTGAACTTCTGGAATGCTTTTTATATCCAGCAGAATTGGCGCTGTGGGTGGTCCCGATTCAA
>NW_015402573.1:0-3712 GCF_001527695.2 Protobothrops mucrosquamatus
GATGGAGATTTTATGCTTTGAGTGTCTGATGGCAAAGAATAATGATGTCTATTTGTGAATGCTGTGGGAGCAACTGCTGAGAATTAAGGAATGCTAATTAAGCCCTTCACATTCTCTCTTAAAAAGTTCTTAAAAGATGTAGTTTTGTAGAACCATGGTAATAATGTGAAAGACTGTTGTGCTCAAACCCTACATGAAGCTTTCTTGATAAGGTAACTGAAAAATTTTGTCTTTGCCCTCTTGGGCATATTTTCTTGATTCTCAGTCTAGCCAGCAACTTAGACTTCTGTGATTAAGCTATATCTTAATGAAGATTTTTTGACATAATAGAAGTGGAGTGTCAATATCTTCTTCCAAGATATATTTTTAAACTTCCCAGTTTGATCTAAAGTAACAGTATAACAGAGCTGGAAGGGATCTTTGAGGTCTTTTAGTCCAACCCTCTGCTCAATCAGGAGACCCTATACCATTTCAGTCTCTTCTTAAAAACTTCCAGTGTTGGAGCATTCACAACTTCTGGAGGCAAGGTGTTCCACTGATTAATTGTTCTAACTATCAGGAAATTTTTCCTTAGTTCTAGGTTGTTTCTCTCTTTGATTAGTTTCCTCCATTGCATCTTGTTCTGCCTTCAGGTGCTTTGGAGAATATTTTAACCCCTTCTTCTTTGTGGTAGTCCCTTAAATATTGGAACACTGCTATCATGTCACCCCTAATTTTTCTTTTCATTAAACTAGACATACCTACTTCCTGCTAGTGCCCATCATACAGTTTAGCCTCCAGCCCCCTAATCATCTTTGTTGCTCTTTCCTGCACTCTTTCTAGAGTTTCAACATCTTTTTTATATCATGGCGACCCAAACTGCATGCAATATTCCAAGTGTGGTCTTACCAAGGTATTATAAAGTGGTATTAACATTTCAAAGTGATCTTGATTCTATCCCTCTATTAATGCAGCCTACGACTGTGTTGGCCTTTTCGTCAGCTGCAGCACACTGGTGGCTCATATTTAAATGATTGTCCACTAGGACTCCGAGATCCCTCTCATGGTTACTACTATTGAGTCAGGTACTATTTTATATCTGCTCCACTCCATTCTATATCTGTGCACTTGGTTTTTCTTGCCTAGGTGTAAAACCTTACTTTTCTCTTTTCATTTTGTTAGATAGGGCCCAGTGTTCAAGTCTGTCAAGATTCTTCTGTATTTTGAGCCTATCTTTGTAGAGTGTTGGCTGTTCCTGCCAGCTTGGTGTCGTCTGCAAATCTGATGAGTTCTCCTTCTGTTCTCTCATCTAAATCATTGATCAATACTTCTTGTGTTGGACCATTCATTTTTCTAAGAAACGATTAATGAGCTTCATTGTATCTTGTGTGTCCTTAAAAACAACAGCAGATTTTTAAAAGTTCAAACGGTTTAGATCCCAGATTTTGGGGGTGAATTGGTTAAGAACAATTCATAGTCATACATTTTTTTCCTTTTCATCCAATTTGGTCTATTTGTAATGCCAACAGCATGAGGTGTAAACAGATGGAAGATGAACACAGGTTAAGGACTACATTTCCGATTAGAAGAGGAACTTGGGGTATTAATTGATCCATGAGCAGACCACTGACAGACTTTAAGAATTCTGTGTACCATCAGCAATCATTTTGATTAATTTGCCGGTCTAAGTCTTATTGAAAACCATTGCTCGCTGAAACAGCTTTCTTAGTAAAGAGATGACTCAGTTACTTTGCACTTGATATTTTTCATCTCATTTTCTAATATTAGGTTAAGCATGCTTTGGATTAATTAATATAACTTAATTTCCTTAGCTCCTTCCCACTTGAAAAGAGACTCTGTTGAGCAGACACAAAATGCGGGCTGAATTCTTGTGACACCAATTCATTTTGCAAACCGTTGTAGCATTTGCATAACTAAGTGGACACATTTGAAGTAGTTTTTTTAAGCTGTAACTTACACACTGGGTTCAGGCAACTTTCCTAAGTAGATCAGCTAAAGACTTTGGAGCTGTGTGCACCTGCCATGTTAAGCATAGTCAGTGATGGCATATCTTCATGTGCAACTTAATTTATTAATTTCTTTGTTATTTTGTTTCGCCTATGTGTGAATTGGGTATATAATTTGTTAAATACATACATACATACATACATACATACATACATACATACATACAACATACATACATAGATAGAATCAAGGCTAGGAGTCAGGGCATGCAGAGTTTAGGTTAGCAGATGCCAATAGAGAGGCTTAAATTCACTGTTGTCTTAGGATGGCACTGGTGTTACTCATTAGAGAGAAACCTCTGGAATGCCCTCATCCTGTTCTCCCTTCTACCCAGTGAGCTCTTGTGCAGGGAAAACATGGCAGCTCAGATTCTTTGTCTTCAGACACAAATAACAGCTGAGCAGTCCCACCTCAATTGTCTGCAGATCCTCAGGTGGTACTTTGTCCAACAACTCTGAAGGAGGCTGCTCAGTGTTGGTCTCCTCATCTGAGCATTCCACAATAGAGGTGAAGGTGGGGAATAATGGAAAACACTGCAATCCATGTCCTATCAGAAGTAACTACACAAACCCCTTCCAGATATTGAGGGAGGGAAGGTGGCAGAGATTACAATAGACAACGAGGACATTGGCCATCTCCACCTGCTGCTCATGGGAGCCAAAGAAAAAGGTGATGGAAAAGTATATAATTCCTCAACAAAAATTATAAACACAAGGAAAATGAAAATTACACATTGGTAGGATAAAATGAGTATTCTTAGCAGCACCCTGTATGCATACACACACACAAACACCAGCTTGTTACTGTTTCTCAAGGCAGTTCAGCTAATTACTCAATAGAAATAAAACTCTTCTCCCTTTCCCTTCCTGTTTGAATAGCACTCTGACATTAAGACAAACCTGTGGGCAGGTATTCAAAAACCTGTTCCCCTCCCCCTGAAGTCTTGCGTCACTAATGGAACCTATCAATGTTGTCTCAGTTTCTTCACCCAGCATGTTTTCTGTCCCTCAAGCGGGAGAGAAGCTGAGCGTGACATTTCAGGCAGTGCAACAGTGCTGCACATCACATATGGTTTTGTCCTTTGTTAAGACAAGTCAGATGTTCAATTTGTCATTGTGCAGAAAATAGCTAGGAAAGGACAGCACAGTGATGGGGTCTGATGACAATAAGCAGAAGAAAAATTATATTCCCACTGTCTTCTCAATGTATTGTAAAACTCCATACATGTAACATTCAGTTTTTGGGTTTGTGCAAAACATTGAATAATCTAACCAAAAGTCTGAGCCTCCATAATGTAGTAAGATACAAAAATCAAGTTTAATGAAAATACTGTGCAAATAGAACTGTTAGGACTTAGCCTAAATCGAATAAGAGTATTCTGTGAAAATAGCCAATTACTGTGTACAGTAGCCTGATAACTGATTTTGCACTGGCATATTTCTATTTTTTTTTTTTTTTGCTGATGTTAGAGCCTATGTGATATAGTGTTAAAATATGCCTACCCTATGTGCTAGAAATAGTAACAATGGATTACAACTAGATGGCAGCAGAGAGATGGAGATAAAGAGCTCATTGCTGCCAACTCAGGATCATCTTGATTTTATCAGCTCCGATATAATAACCCTACTATATGTTTTGCTTAAATAGTAATATTAAAGTTTTTTAAACTGTGTAATATAATCCATATAGCTGTATGTGAACCATT
>NW_015402574.1:0-3712 GCF_001527695.2 Protobothrops mucrosquamatus
TTGGTACTATGTTTTTCTACACAATTCCCTGATCCCCCATTCATATTATAATGTTCTATAATGTTCCTTTACAGGAATAATATTACATTACTATGGGGATATTACGAATAAATCACTTGTGAAAATCTATAGCTTCCTAAGACAATCAAACTGCAAAATATTTTAATTTGTTGTGGGGAAAATGGATTGTTTTTCTTTCCAGTTGCCTAAAGCACCTGAACAAAGGTATTTATCATTTTGACTGTCCCATTATTTATCAGGCAGAGATCAAATACTATATCTGAAATAAGATGAAATTGTAATTATAGGAAAAATACAAGGGTAACTAATGAGACTCTGAAATTATATGTTTAATTATACAATGTAGAATTGCCTTGAAGTGAAGTAATACAGATGTCTATCCCCAATACACAACTGAGTAAGTGTTCATCAAAAGGTTTCTGTGATTGTGTTCTGAAGTTTTTCCGTGGCAATTTTAGAAAATGTCCTTCAAACTACTCAGTACATGAACATCATAGCATCAGATGGCCTAGGATAGCCATAGGTATCTGGCCTTATCTGATTTTAAAAAGCTAAGCAGGCCTGAGACTGATCTGTGGGGTGGGGAAAATACCAAATCTGTAGGCCAGATTGGAAAGAAAGAAGACAGCTATCAACAGGCTCATAGAGATAAACAACATCTACATATCCTTCAAAAGAGATAATAAAAAACTAAAAGGGAAACAAAAAGACCAAAACACCTCCTCATCAGCAATCAACAGTGAGACAAGCAGAGATTAACACTAAGACTAACACTAGACCTACAATCAAGAAATAAACAATACCCAACCATGTAACTACCAACTCAGACAAAAAAGATAACAGTAAACAACAACCTAAACAAGGAACCACCAAGAAAACTTCCCCCAATACTCACAAGACAAGATACTTGTATATAAAGAGAGAGCAAACCCAGTTCCCTCCTGGCACTGATAATGTTACCAAGGTGGGTTATGAAATGTCTGTGAGAAAACAACCAAACTCAGAGACCATCATGGATCCCAACAAAGAAGACATTGGCAAATCAAATCTGTAATGTTATCAAGAAAGTAATATGGGTGTATATAAGTAAATTGGAAGATCTGAAAGTCCAGATAAGGGACAGATTATCTGACAGTTGAAAATTACTTGCTGGTACATAATCAATCAATCAATCAAATCCATGTAGTTACTTGATTCAAGGCAGTCTTTAACATATATATATTTGTGTGTGCATTGTGTGCATGTGTATGTAGAGAGTGTGTGTGTTTCATTTTAGGAATATTATCAGTTATCTATTCACTATGGGAATAAAATGAACGCACTGAACATAACTGATTGATTGTCTACCATCAAGTTGGTGCCAACTCTTAGTGATCACTTAGATAGACTGAACCTCAGATGATGCTGTATAATTTCACCGAGCCCTAGAAACAAGCTTCAAGGGAGAATGGTCCTGATGCTGTACACAGATGTTTTATCTCCAGGAAGCCACTGATCCAAACTTTCCCCTTCCTTAGATGTTGGCTTCATCTAGCCTCATACAGCTTTTAACTCACCGTCATAAAATTATATGCATTTGAATGCTGACCAGTTTATAGACTCTGCTATGCAAAGATAAGCAAATGGTTTCTTGGAATATTTTTCTGGCACTTCTTGCTTGAAAAGTAGCTCTTCATTATTATTCATTTATTTAGATTTAATTTCTTCTATAGCTTAAGGGTTTCAACTGTTTCCAATGTAAACATATTGCATGTTATTTATTGGGGTTATATCCTGCTGTTATTATGTACAACTCAAGGCAGACTATATAATGTTCTCATCTTCTATTTTGTCTTCAATGACAAACCTATGAGGTGGATTGAGCTGAGAGAAAGTAACTGGTCCAAAGTTACCCAGCCAGCTTCCATGAAGAAAGACACCCCAGACTCAACGATAATTGATAAGACAGATAAAAATGTCTGAATAGTGGGTGTTGCAGTACCTGCTGCAAAGAACATAATGGAAAAGATAGAACTGGAGAAAATAACAAAATACAAAGACCTCCAGATAGAAGTAGAATGACTGTGGCAAAAGAAAGCAAAAATAGTACCAATAGTAATACCGTAGGTGCCTTGATAGAATAGAATAGAATAGAATAGAATAGAATAGAATAGAATAGAATAGAATAGAATAGAATAGAATAGAATAATGTTATTGGCACTTTAAATGTACACTAATCAGCATACATTAAAATGATTTTTTAAAATAGAATAGACAGAGTTGGAAGGGACCTTGAAGGTCTTCTAGTCCAACCCCCTGCTCAGGGAGGAAACCCTATACCATTTCAGGCAAATGGTTCTCCAATCTCTTCTTAAAAACTTCCAGTGTTGGAGCATTCACAACTTCTGGAGGCAGGTTGTTCCACTGATTAATTGTTCTACCTGTCAGGAAATTTCTCCTTAGTTCTAGGTTGCTTCTCTCCTTGATTAGTTTCCATCCGTTGCTTCTTGTCCTGCCTTCAGGTGCTTGGGAGAATAGCTTGACTCCTTCTTCTTTATGGCAACCCCTGAAATATTGGAACACTGCTATCATGTCAGTCCTAGTCCTTCTTTTCATTAAACTACACATACCCAATTCCAACCGTTCTCTATATGTTTTAGTCTCCAGTCCCTGGATCATCTGTGTTGTTCTTTTCTGCATTCTTTCTAGAGTCTCAACACCTTTTTTACATCGTGGTGACCAAAACTGGATGCAGTATCCTAAGTGTGGCCTTACCAAGACATTGTAAACTAATATTAACACTTCACGTGACCTTGATTCTATCCCTCTATTAATGCAGCCTAGAACTGTATTGGCTTTTTTGGCAGCTGCAGCACCCTGCTGGCTCATATTTAAGTCATTCTCCACTAGGACTCCAAGATGTTTTGGGTTGAATCCCAAAACATCTGGAGTACCACTTGAACACTATTGGCATTGACAAAATCCCCATTACTTAATTATAAAAGGCGGCTTTACTTGGAACAATTCACATCCTGTAATGATACCTTTAACACCATCAAACAACATCTGCCTATCCCAGGTCCTTGGGAAAGATTTGATAAGAGGATTAAAAATGCCAAATTCAATCTAAACATCTAGCTGACTGTGTGATGAAGCATAATACAATAAAATCAATAAAACACACAAAAAAATAAAGATAAAAGGTGGCAAGCACGATACAATGAGGATTCTCACTGCCCTTGCCAATGGCCTGGGTGAAGAGTCACTTCTTCATGGGTCTTCTAAAACATCAGGAGAGTGGGAGCCATTCAGATCACATGAGTAGCTTCATTCCAGAGGGCAGGCACTTAAGTTGAGATGGTTGGAGATATTTCCATAGCAAACTGTATAAAACATGTCACTTTTTAAAAATAAATACATTAACATGTTTACAAATCTGTATAATTATATAACTCAAATACAACATTGTAATAAATTGAAATAGAATAACTAACAGTATTTATTTGTATTAAATAATAAGCAGGGCTTTTTTTCAGCCGGAACGCGGCGGAACCGCGTTCCGGCACCTTTTTCCGGGCCGGCCGCACCGGAAATAGCCCCTCCCACACCGGAAATAGCCCCTCCCAAATTTTACTTGCATTCCTGTTCTCTAAAGGGGCGGTCCTAGGGTTTGATGAGGGCGTGGCCAGGTTTGAGTTCCGCCACCTTTTCT
>NW_015402575.1:0-3711 GCF_001527695.2 Protobothrops mucrosquamatus
AAGCCCTCCTCCCCCCCTCCCCTCTCCTACCTTGACAATCTCCTGAGCAATGTGTCGTGTTTTGTTGACATCCAGGACCATTTTGACATCTCTCACCACCGAGTAGAGGGTTCGTCCTTTGCACAAGCTGAAAAGAAGAGTGGAATTTTAAGTGGCTGATTGTGGCAAGGGGGAGGAGAGGGAAACTGGTCCCCCCCCCCCAAAAGCCTGCCGTGAAACCTGGAAAGAGAGTTTGAGAAAGAAAGAAAGAAAGAAAGAAAGAAAGAAAGAAAGAAAGAAAGAGGGAGGGAGGGAGGGAGGGAGGAGGGAAGGAAGGAAGGAAGGAAGGAAGGAAGGAAGGAAGGAAGGAAGGAAGGAAGGAAGGAGAGAGGACAAAGACAGAGATAGAGAAGAAGAGAGAAAGAGAGAGAGAAAGACACAAATAAAAAGAGAGAAAGAAGTAAAGATAGAGACAAATAGAAATAGAAGAATAGAGAAAGAAAAGGAAAAAGAGAGGGAGAAAAAGAGAAAAAGAAAGAGAAAAGGGAAAGAACAGAGAGACAGAGAAACAAAGAAAAAAGAGAAAAAGAGAAGAGAAAAAAGAAACGAAAAAAAGCAATGGAACAAAAAGATATGGATTTCCAATCAGAACAACACATAACAGTTTGGGTCTTGTAGAGAAGATTATACGCAGGGAGGCACCTTCAGTTCAATTTGGGATGTTCAGAGATTCTGCGTATCCCCCGTGCCTAGTTTTACACACGCCTTCGGCCCATGCAAAAAACGAGAGCCTTGTGACACGAAGACAAGGCTCCCAAAAGAGAGGAGGGGGGGAGGAGGGAGAGAGAAAAATAATAATAATAAAATAAAACCATCAGCCAGGCAAGATTTGCCCATCTCCCTTTTTCTGCTGCCGAGAAGATCTATTTGTGGAGTCTTAATTACCCAATGCAGCTGCCGGTGCTGGGGAGAAAGGAGGGGACACTGAAACCAATTAAAATCTGTATTGACATTTGAATCATGTAATGGAGCCTGTGGGTGGATGCTGCCTTGACTTCTTCCCCCCCCCACTGAAAAGACCCCCTTCTCCAGCGCACACACACACCGGCTCTCTTGCCCACCTACGCTCGCTCGTTACGGGCGAAGGGAGGAAGCACCAGCTGAATACCTGAGAATAAACCCTCTGAAATGAAAGCCAGCTTGGAGGATCGCAAGTGTGGATTTAACCTGGTTCTGTTGCGAGAGGAAAGAGAGGCAGGGATGCGTGTCCCCCCCCCCCCGGTCTTCTGCTGCCCACCTCGGCTGCAACACAACATTCCAGCTTCTATGGACTTTTTATGTTGTTGAATGCTGGACATCCGCTCCCGTTTTTGACCCGGTATGCAACACAGACCACGATCCTTTCCAGAAATAAGGCCTATTTCATTTCCCATATGGGGGAAGAAAGAGAAATGACACGGCGCAGGATCGTTGTTTTCCTGATGACATTTCTGATATTTCTGTCTTTCCAACAAGTGTGAAGTGATGCCTGGCAGGAGCCTGGGTTCAATGGGCCAAGCAGACTTGCTAGCCCACCCACTGTCTCTCTTTGGTGCTTCTCGTCACACCTCATCTCCAGAGCAATGGGGTAACTGGACCCTGTGTGGCCGTCACATCCCACTCTGTACAATTCTGCAAATCAAGCAGCCTGCTCGGCGGGGCCTGCTGTGGTGGAAATTCAAAACGTCTTCGGAAGCCAGGACAGGCATTAATGAGAAAGATCTGGAGATGGTAGGAACTGCTCAGCTTCTCCTGAGGGAGTTCGTACAGACTCGGAGCAGGTGATCTAATATATAAGGAACATGGAGGCAAACCAGCCACACTGAAAGAGCGGACTCCTCCATGGGTGTATTAATTACGTTGAGAAAAGGGTGTGCGAAGAGAGAAGGTGACTGGGTCAAGTGGAACAGTCAAGCCACAGCTGAGCCTCCTTCGGCGTGACCTATCTGTGGCCCCCGTTACTACCAAAGAGGTAGCTACCCCATGGTGAGAAGTGAGTATATATTTCAGAAGAACCTAGCTGAGCCTTAGATGTGACGGAATGGAGCAGGCTGGATAACCAGAGGAGTAAAAGCTGGCTCGGTCCAGACGTTACCTGTGAGAGAAAGAGGATGAAGACAGCTCCTCCCTAATAGTTCTCAAAGTACATGGTAGATGCAGAGAGTAGAGTACTTCACTTCGGCATGATTCTGTCTATAGCTGTGAAATAATAAAGACAGCAGTTTGGAAGAATAACGATGTTTCCTCCTTGGTTTTCGGGCCTGACGCTAGCCCTGTTATCATTTCCCCGTGTACAAACATTTATACCTGCACCAGAGAGCGGTACCTGTCACAGGTGGCAGAAGCTGGGCGGTGCCAAGAATGGGATAGAGAAGAAACCATTCTCACCATCTCTGCAGGGCTATCCTTTTCTCCCTTCCTGTATTTGAAAACTGTGAATGACAGACACCTTGAAGACCGTGCTCCAATGAATGGGACCTTCTGTCAGGCCCCAAGAACCACATGAAGTGACTTAAGAATAGCTTCCTATTGCTCTTCCTCTGTAGACAGAATCTTGCCAGATTAAAGCACCTATTTGCATAACTACAGATACACTCTGGGAATTGCTAGGGAGCAGCTGTTTTAATCCTCTTCCTGCCTACCAGACATTCTAAGCTTTGCGGCCTCTTTGCCCTCTGGAATGTAACCCCACCCTCTCGGGAATCCAGACTACATTTCACCACATTCTCTGGGTGAAGCCAAAAGCACACAGAACTGACAGTTTGGCTGACACTAAAATTCTCATTCTGAAAGCAAGTAAATCACACACAGACACACACACACAAAATACAATCTCTAAGAATTGCTTAAAGGATGCTGATCTTTTCCTGGGCCTTGAGTTAGCAGAGTGAGCTGATCCTGTTCGTGCTCCGTCATTTTTCCCGTATCAATTTCTAAGATATATTTTCTACAAAATTAAAACTCTCTGGGATCCTCAAACACTTTTCTCTCTATGGTGGGAAAATGGTGTACCAAACCTGTAGCAGAAAACAAAGTGGGTGGCAAGTAACAAAGTACAGTCTCAGCGAGAAGGGTGGCCTAAAAATTAATCAATAAGATAAAAATTAGCTTGCTGCCTAAAACTTTTTATCGTTTCCTTTCCAGAGGAACTCTTTTAAAATAACACTTCCCCAATTAGGGTGCACTTGCACATTTACAAAGCCAAACAAAACACTCCAGCTCCTGAAATAAGAGTCAAGGAACATGTATGAGTGGCCCTCAACTTCATTTTAGATGTTCTTCAAGGCTGAACGAAGGCCAACAAAGCACATCTGCTCCTTTGCCCCCATGCAGAACGAAGGTCCCGTTGAGCAGGCATGGAGGGATGTCAGTTTTGATCTCCCAGTCTCTTTTCTTTTCAGTTCGGTTTTGTCTTTGAGGATTTACTACTCTGTCATTTAGGGTGACACCTGCGAATCTGCTTTGAAGCGCTGCTCAAAAGGCAAATTGAACAAGCCAAGACCGAGTGGCTATGGCTTCCAGCGCCTCGGCATAGTCAGCTGATTCCATCGCTGACTATAGGGGGCGAAACTTTGGCCCCCTCAGATCGGGTCCGCAACTTGGGTGTTCTCCTGGATTCACGGTTGACATTGGACGACCAGTTGTCGGCCGTGACCAGGGGAGCGTTTTATCAGGTTCGCCTGATTCGCCAGT
>NW_015402576.1:0-3710 GCF_001527695.2 Protobothrops mucrosquamatus
TCTTGTGATGGAAATGATTACTGCAGGGATCTTAACATTGCAAATAGAGATGAGAATACACTTTACAGTATAATAGAAGGGATTCTAAAATCCCATCTCTTCACTTTTAACTTTCAATTAATTAAAAAATAGGAGCTGCAAAAGGATACACATGTATTCTTTAATATACAAGATTGTAATTAACATAACATCAATTTCAGATTTATTATTACCTACCAAAGAATAAATAATATAGCTTTATAATGTGTGGCTCATAGATTTTAAATTACTTGGCTATAACTAATAAGTAGTCTAGTAATCAAGAATACAACCTTATACAGTATTTTTGGAATGCAAATCATCAATTTTGATACATATGCAACAGGAAATCTTTATAATTACTGTGCACATTTTGAATAACTTTTATGGCTACTGCTCAAGAACCATTAAAAATCCAAAATACTGCACTGCACAGGATATAAAGCTAGAATTATGATGCATTACAAGGTTTAATTGAAATCCATAAATTTCTACCCCAGCATTCAAAGTTATTTTGACACTGAGAATTAGTGTCATGCAGAAATGACTTTGAAAACATTTACTTTGTCTTCCAAAGTGATTAGGGCAGCAAGATCTAGATTCCACTTCAACACTTGATAAGCTGAAATTGCGCAGACAACACTAATAATTTAGTTTAAGCTTTATGTTTAACATGAGTGAGAATAGACAATCAGAAGCAATGCAGATATAACTCCAGTTCAAAGATTCATGACTGTACCCCTCTGAGTGTATTTTAAAAAAAAAGACATGAAAGATTTTAAAAATACAAACTCAATGCAACTTCACTAAATTATTTAGTGACAGCTATCTTTTAATAGTTAAGCAATCATACCTTATGACAAAATATGACAGATAACTAGAAATGTGAAAATCAGTTTTTATCACTTGCTTTCATTAGTTTTTCCTGAAGTACATGGTACAGTACTAATTTTAAAAGTGATATTTGTTTTCACTGCTGGTACATAAAACTTACCCATTTTTTTCAAGATCTGTTTGTATTCTTGAGGGGGGAAAAAAGCTGTTATGAACCACATTTTTCTGAAGTAGAAGCAAACTTCAGTGTCCATGCTTTGCATAATAAAAGAGGAATCTCCTCTCTCCACCACAGAGCTTCATCAAGTTGTTTTAAAAAGAGACTCACAATTCTAATTTTTTCTTTGCTAGCCCAGAGCAGAGCAGGCTAGTAGATTTTATGAGCTTTCCTATGCTGACATTGATTTATAAAAGGGCTGGGAGGCAGATGCTTGATACTTAACATTAGTCTGTGAATAAATAGGCTTTGGTTGAAACGTTTGTTGCAAACTGAGTCTCTGTTTCTGTGCTTAAAGAGCTTCATTTAAACAAAATCTGGCAGGCTTCTGCTTCATACACTATACCACAATCTTAATGTGGTAAAAATGCTAGCCTTTATGAAGACTAGAACAGATTTACTGTGCCATTTGAAGCTTTAAATTTCACAAGAAGAAACATGTCACCTGCTTCAGGCACAGAAAACTAATAAGCTGAACCAGGAATGACATTCTTCTTTCCCAACTTAAGGAAAGTATCAGAAGAAAAAGATGCCCAGTGGCAGAAAATGGTCAGGATAATAACTACCAGGTTTTTATTAAGATTTTTCCAGTTATTTTACACACTCCCTCAATTATTTAATTACTTTATTCCTCATTCTCTTTATGACTGGGACCAAAACCAGAAATATAACAGCAAAATGCTGGTAAACAAGACCAAAGTTCCATATTACAGAATTCCTCCAAATATAATTAGAGGAGAATTAAAAAAGAAAAGCTGTTGAACAAAATGAGACATTTTTATCAGAAGTAAAAACTATTGTTCTTATCGCAGTCTAATTTCAAATGTGAGTAATTCTTATTCATATTAGTTTAGTTTATTATTCAGTAAATTCCTCCACCATGAGATTTCTTTAATTAGGTTTGGTGATAGCGCTTTGTATATATAGGACTTGAAAGTAGAATACTATTCAAACAAAATTCTTCTTATACAATGGGATTTCTCCTAGCCTCTCACTCCTTCACTTTTCCAAATCTAAAAAAAGAAAATGTTGGTGGACGCCCAGAGGGTGTATAAGAGTATTGATGCCCTTCCAACGGTAGATGGATATGTGAAAGTACACACAATATTATTAAATGCAGTCAGTTGTATTTTAGGGTCTATTCCAAATGTATTTTGCAACTTCACATAACATTCATTTACATTAAATGATGAAGCTGAAGTGGTTCTCTCCTTTATGAGATGATAATTAAGTAGGAAAACATTATAATGGTGAAGTCTAAAAACAGGTGACATGCCATTAATATAAAAAATGCAACGTTTTTAATTGTCTTATTTAATCTTTTACTGTATATATTTGTATAATTGGAGGTATTGTGAAACTATAAGATAGTCAGGATAATATAATAAAAAGATACTCTGGTCAAGCATTCTTCATTCTTTTCACATTTCTAAAACATTTTTTATTTACATTTTATTTTTATATAAACTTGTTCTGCATTTTCTTTGCCTCTTTTAATGTCAACTGTTTCTTTTTCTTTTGAATACATTCTTTGCATCTTTTTTCCCCATATGTACAGTACATTAGAAAGCACTTATCTCTCAATTTTTTCAATCACCAATTTCTTACATGCCTTTTTTCATCCATAGTTTTTTTTTCATTTTATCATTCCATCAAGCTTTCTTTTTCATACTTCACATTGGTATAAGACTGTACCCAACTGTGGTGTTCTGTAACTTAAAGCTTTTTCCTTATGTTCCAAAGCAACTTTTGCATTCTCTTTTCTTATAGCTCTTTCCATTTCATTCTGTTGGGAGAATAATTTATCTCCTCATATTTTTAAATGTCCTAAATTTAAATGGTAATGCAGCTGAGTTTGTTTACTGTACTGTATTTTACTATTTTTCTTGATTAAATAACAAGGAAGAACTTTCTAAAAGAGTTTTCTTAGAATATATCAATGGTCTAATTGTAGGCTACTGCAAAGCCCATGGAACTGAAATACAACAATATGAAAACTTTTATGATTGTCACTAATATTGTCAATTCAGATAATCATATTATTCTAACATAATAACTGATTATATAGTACTAGTCTGCTTTTGACTGTCACTCCAATTCTCATGCTGCAATTCCAATGAAGTTCATTCCAAATGGAATTCTGTCCTTTCCCACTATTCTTATTACGAATAGAAACAGCAACTTTGTGGAAGGATGGTATGTGTATCATTTGGAAAAAATGTTTAGAAATCCTTTTCATCCATCATACTTTACATGCATTTATATATTTAACACGCCAGGTCCGTTGTAAATAAGGCCCCCCTCATTCAAGACCTCATTCAAGAGGGGGGAGCGGACCTGGCAGGTATCACCGAGACCTGGCTGGGCATGGAAGGGGGAGTTCCCCTTGTTGATCTATGCCCGCCGGGTTTCCAGGCATTCCATCGACCGAGGGCCCGGGGCAGGGGCGGTGGGGTAGCGGTCATTATAAGGGAGAGCCTATGTCCGAGGGAGACCACTGTGCCTCAGATAGACGGTGCAGAGTCCCTCCTTGTGAAGTGGGGGCAAGGGGTACAAGTGGGCCTGTTGATTATATACCTGGCCCCCTGCTATGTATCAACGGCCCTGCCTGAGCTGGCTGACGTAATAGCCGGGGTGGCGG
>NW_015402577.1:0-3710 GCF_001527695.2 Protobothrops mucrosquamatus
ATTCTATTCTATTCTATTATTCTTAGTAAGATTCTATTTTGTTCTGTTCTTAATAAAGATTCTATTCTATTCTATTCTATTCTATTCTATTCTATTCTATTCTATTCTATTCTTCTTAGTAAGATTCTATTTTGTTCTGTTCTTAATAAAGATTCTATTCTATTCTATTCTATTCTATTCTATTCTATTCTATTCTATTCTATTCTTCTTAGTAAGATTCTATTTTGTTCTGTTCTTAATAAAGATTCTATTCTATTCTATTCTATTCTATTCTATTCTATTCTATTCTATTCTATTCTATTCTAATATTATTCCATTCCATTCTATTCCATTCATTCTATTCTATTCTATTCTATTCTATTCTATTCTATTCTATTCTATACTGTTCTGTTCTGTTCTAATATTATTCCATTCCATTCCATTCCATTCCATTCCATTCCATTCCGTTCCGTTCTATTCTATTCTATTCTATTCTATTCTATTCTATTCTATTCTATTCTATTCTATTCTATTATTCTTAGTAAGATTCTATTTTGTTCTGTTCTTAATAAAAATTCCATTCTATTCTCAATAAAGATTCTATTCTATTCTGTTCTATTCTGTTCTGTTCTATTCTAATATTATTCTATTCTATTCCATTCCGTTCCGTTCCGTTCCGTTCTGTTCTATTCTATTCATTATTCCATTCCATTCCATTCCATTCCATTCCATTCCATTCTATTCTATTATTCTTAGTAAGATTCTATTTTGTTCTGTTCTTAATAAAGATTCCATTCTGTTCTCAATAAAGATTCTATTCTATTCTATTCTGTTCTGTTCTGTTCTGTTCTATTCTATTCTATTCTATTTGCAATACAGATTCTATTCTATTCTGTTCCATTCTATTCTATTCTATTTGCAATAAAGATTCTATTCTGTTCTGTTCTGTTTCTGTAAGACAAAATTTCATATTCCAAAGAAAAAGATGCTCTCACTTCCCACCCGTCATCTGCTATGGCTAAGGTTCTGAGGACCTGTATTTCGGCATTATTTAGAAGAACATTTTGTTCCCTTAATCCTATTGTCTATTGATGGAAGGAAGGAAGGAAGGAAGGAAGAGAAATAATACTGAGATGGAATATACTGAATGAAATGTTTTTGTTAGGATGGTTCTGAGGTCAGAGAAGCTTCCAGCCCCCCCCCCCAATCTTTCCTGTTGATTGATTACCTATTTAATATCAAGATCCTTAGCTGCTTCTCTCAATTTAAAGACATTATTAAATAAATAAAAACACCTACACCACTATAAAGAGGAAGCCAGCTACACAGAACCCCCCCCTAAAAAAAACCATACCTGTTAAGCATCCATATTCAATAAAGATTGGGTGGTTTTTTTCCTGAACAATTTACATGTCATCTGCATAAGGAATTCAACTGATTAATTTATACGGTAATGACAGACTTCGCTAGAGTGGTACATATCAATTAACAGTCACACATTAGCAGGATACATCAAGACATGAAGAGATAAATAAGGATGGAATTACAAATGATAGAAGTAATTCCTCCACTTTTTCATCGAGCAAAATATAATGGCATCACTTTTTGTTTTAAACTAAAAATTGCGGGGAGAAACGAAGAGCTATAAGATTCCTATTTAGTAAATTTGGTTACTAAATTTAAGATGTTTGGAAATTAATAGGAAATAAGAATGTTATACTATATTATCAACTAGTTGATGTAAGATAGTGAGAAATAGAATATATCTAAATAGATAAGATATGCATTCTGAATGTTAGACTTTGCGGATGAATTGTGAGAATGGGAACTTCGGTTACTCAAAACTTGGAAATTATAAATATTAAATGTTAAAGTTAAATATTAACGGGAAATTAAAAATTGGGGAAAACTAATTAGGAGATTGATTGTCTATAAAGACTGAATGTTAAAATAATGAGGATATGTATAAGCCAGAAATTATTGATATATGTAAGAGTGTCATTTTTATTTCATTGATTTAATAAGAACTGTATTCGTTTAAACAGGGGACAGTAAATGCTCAGGGGAAAAGAGAGGAAAAATTTAATGTAGTAGCTTGAGACTTGTACTAAGGACACTCGTATGTTATTGTATTATCGATTAACCCAGCCGCCACGTTGCTTTTTAAATATTGAAATGTAAAACTAGAAAAATCAATAAAACTTTTTTTTTAAAAAAAAGATTCCTATTTTTGGACTGGTGAAGTGACATGGACACGCGTGCGAGAAATTCTGTCGAACGGCTCTAACTAATCTGTTTTGACCAAAAATACAGGTAGTCCTCGACTTACGACGAACAATTGGGCCCAACATTTCCGTCGCTAAGCGAGGCGTCTCTTAAGTGCCCCATTTTACGACCTTCCTTGCCACAAGTTGTTGGGTGAATCCCCCGCGGACTGTGCTTGTTGCAAGGTCGCAAAAAGGGGATCACGTGACCCGGGGGGAACGCTGCGACCGTCATAAATATGAGTCAGTTGCCAAGCGGCCGAATTTTGATCACGTGACCACGGGGGAGGCTGCGACGGTCGTAAGTGTGGGGAAACGGTCGTAACTTTTTTCAGCGCCGCTGTAACTTTGAACGCCCATTAAGTTCATGAGGACTATTTGCACTATAGCATCTGGAAAGTAAAATGTGAAAAGGTGGTCTCTAATTTGGGTCCCTTTAAAGAAAAGTTTTATTTCAGTTGAATTCTTAGTCACGTATACTACAATTCATTACGTCAGACGGTAGACTTTTTAAATCACTGGATTTATTGAAAAAAAAATGGCTAGTTATAAGCTCTTAGGAGTATTACAGATCTGCAAGCGTATTTTGCAGACGTAGCGTGTCTCAAAGTCAGCATTAATGTACGTCCATTTATCTTCTAATTAAACTCAGCACAAAATTGGAATAAGGGCCATTAACAAAATTAAGAATGGTTTCAATTTAAAAAAAAAGAGAGAGAGAGGGAGAGAGATTTTGGAGACAGACTAAAGGAATGGTTATCCTTTTCCTGCTTCCAGTCAGCATGGATTATCTGCCACGTTTATTTATTTAAGGTCCTAGTTCAGAAAAAAAGAAGAAGTTATTTTTAAAACGTGATCCCAATGCAAAAAATGTGTAAGCATTATCAGTCGCTTTGATGTGGAAAAGCACAAAAATGTTTCTGTCTCTACAAAACGATTTGGGGTTTGGCTAAAGGATGGAGCTAAGCTGCTTTAAGAAAAATAATAATAATTCTTTTTAAGGAACTGGTCTTATTAGCAGGAGAAAATTCGTAGGCTTGAAGGCTACACAGCCAGGGTTCCATTTTCAATGTAAGAATTCTAGTTCCTTTTAATCATCCCAGGCCCCACACAGCTTAAAAACAACAATCACATCGTGAATTAGCAAAAGCTTGGTTTTTTCCAGCCATTTGCATGCTTTGCTGCTTTTGGGACAGTTAGGATTTCAATGCCACAGCCAACGTATACGTTAAAAGCGCCGCAGAAGGACAAGGAAAGCAGGAGAATCAAAGGGAACCAGCTGCATTGTAAATTAGTAGTAAGTAACAGAAAGCATGCAGCTTGAGTGGTTTTCAGGTGCCCAAAGAGCACACACGACAACTTACTCTGCCTCATCAGACACAGGGGTTCGGCAGCCGGATCTATAAAATCAAATATAAAATTAGAGAAGTTGGGCCGGGATGGTAACGAAGGATTCAATTTGGGCAT
>NW_015402578.1:0-3708 GCF_001527695.2 Protobothrops mucrosquamatus
TCTTTGTTGCTCTTCTCTGTACTCTTTCTAGAGTCTCAGCATCTTTTTTACATCGTGGTGACCAAAACTGGATGCAGTATTCCAAGTGTGGCCTTACTAAGGCATTGTAAAGTGGTACTAATACTTCACGTGATCTTGATTCTATCCCTCTGTTAATGCAGCCCAGCACTGTGTTGGCTTTTTTGGCAGCTGCAGCACAATGCTGGCTCATATCTAAGTGATTGTCCACTAGGACTCCGAGGTCCCTCTCACAGTTACTACTATTGAGCAAGGAACCCCCTATACTATACCTGTACATTTGGTTTTTCTTTCCTAAATGTAGAACCTTGCTTTTTTCACCATTGAATTTCATTTTGTTAGATAGTGCCCAGTGTTCAAGTCTGTCCAGATCCTTCTGTATCTTAAGCCTGTCTTCTGGAGTGTTGGCTATTCCTGCCAGCTTGGTGTCGTCTGCAAATTTGATGAGTTCCCCATCTATCCCCTCGTCCAAATCATTGATGAAGATGCTGAAGAGCACTGGGCCCAGAACAGAGCCTTGGGGTACCCCACTACACACTTCCCTCCATGTAGATGCGGTTCCATTGAGGACCACACGCTGAGTACAGCCGGTCAGCCAGCTACGGATCCATCTGGTGGTGATGCTGTCTACCCCACATTTTTCTATCTTGTCAAGTAGTAGATTGTGATCTACTTTATCAAATGCCTTACTGAAGTCCAAGTAAATTATATCCACAGCGTTCCTCTCATCCACTAATTTTGTCACTTGGTCAAAGAATGCAATAAGATTTGTCTGGCATGATCTGTTTTTGACAAACCCATGTTGGCTTTTAGTAATGACTTTGTTTGCCTCTAGGTGTTTGCTGATTCGTTGTTTTATTATCTTTTCCAGAATCTTCCCAGGTATTGAGGGCAGGCTGATAGGTCTGTAATTTCCTGGATCCATTTTCTTTTCCTTTTTTGAAGATGGGAACTACATCAGCTCTTTTCCAGTCCTCTGGTAGTTCCCCAGTGCTCCAAGATCTTTGAAAAATATAGTTCAGTGGTTCTGAACTATTGTTTCATCTCTGTTAGTGAGAATTAGGTCCAATATGACTGATCCCCTAGTTCCCTTCTCTACTTTTTGGGAGACAAAGTTATCTGCTAGGTTTGTCAGGAATCTGTTTGATGTTCCACTTGGTGCAGAGTTTGTCTTTCAGTTGATGTCAGGGTAATCAAAGTCCCCCATTACTATTGTGATGTGCTTCCTACATACTTTAGTTAACTGACTAGCAAAATGTTCATCTATTTACTCTGGTTGGTTGGGTGGCCTATAGTATACACCTATGGCAATGTCATTCCCCCTCTTTTTTATATTGACTCAAATGCATTCAAGACAGTTTTCATCATTGTTGTGCTCTATTTCTGTAGAGATGTAGTTATTTCTTATATAGAGAGCAACTCCACCTCCTCTTTTATTTGGTCTGTTTCTTTTAAATAATTTAAATCCCTCTAGCTGTGTGTTCCATTTGTTCCATATATATGATATATGAAACCCATACAATATATAACTGATATATTTCAATTCAACTTAAAAGCATCATGGACAAAATTGCCAAAGAAAACATAACATAAATGAAACAAAACTTATTTAAGTGCCAGAAAATCCAGAAATGTTGATAGAAATAATTTTGGCCAAACCAATTTTAAAGTACAATTTGCCAATAATTTTTTTATATCACCAAATCTGAGAGCTCTTCAGCCTGAAACTTAGATAAACCATTAGTGTTTATTGAAAATAAAATTTAAATAAATAGCAACATTGGATAACTACAAATGATACAAAGCATCAGCAGGGAAAAATTGACATAGCTCCATAGAAGGAAGCTGACAGTCAAGTAGATTTTCTACAAATATTTTTCCTAAGTTTTATTAGGTACAACCTTGTTGTTATCATATTTTGGCTCTGAGTACTTTCTACAGTCTTGATCAAACAGATTACTAATAAAAAGTATGCTAAAATTCCATAGATACTTTTAGAAACGCCATTTCTTTAAGGCAAATTAATGAACAATTACAGAGTATCCAAAGATGAAACGGGGAATGCATATATATATATACAGCTTTAAACTCCTATGGGAACCAGTTTGGTGCAGTGATTTGGGCATCAGACTAAAAACTGGAGGACCATGAGTTCTAGTTTGGCCTTGGCATGAAGCCAACTTGGTGACTACTTCTGAAATATCTTGCTAAGAAAGTTGCAGGACTTATCCAAGCTATCTCTGAAAATCAGACACGATTAAACAGAAAGAAAAAACCCTATACAAAAAACATAATGAAATATAATAAATGATATCATAAGTAATATATAAAGCATATATATATATTGCAGTGTATGCATCACTAAATTTTTAGACCAATTGTCACATTTGGTATTTTGAACACATGTTTTAGGCATTTAAAAGAAATTTATGTTCCATAAGGAACTTCCCATTCTGGTCAAATGACAAATTTATCTTTGATAGAATGGCTGCAACAGTGAGTGGAGCCAATCACAGGATGCCAACCTATCCTAACAGACAGCCCATCCACTTGATACTCTCGTTCCCTAGCTTATCTGAGCAATTAGTGATTTGCTAATAAAACAAAGTTTCATCTATTCATTTTTTTCCCTATAACCTATGACAGTGATGGCAAACCTTTTAGAGACCAAGTGCCCAAATTGCAACCCCAAACCCACTTATGTATCATCGGGTGCCAGGTGGCATGGCCCATTGGGTGGGTGTGGCCCATTGGGTGGGCATGCCCCATTGAATGGGCATGGCTGCGATGGTAACGGCAGACTGGGTGGGACTACAAAGTTCAATCAATCAATTCTAACTTTGCGAGATCTTTTTTTTCCCTGCAAGAAGTTGAAATTGATTGATTGATTGAACCTCTTTTTTTTGCACATGGTGGCGAAGGCCTAAAGCGAAAAGGTTTTATAAAACCCAGCTGAAGGCCTAGGACTGGGGCAACGGTGTGCGTGCCCACAGAGAGAGCTCTGTGTGCCACCTGTGGCACGCGTGCCATAGGTTTGCCATGACAGACCTATGAGATCTTTTTGGAATCCAAGACCTTCATGAAAATAAATATAAATATGGAGGCTGATATTTTGTTTGCATAATGCCAATTTGACTGTTATGTTTAAAATTAAACAAGAAGATTAGAGCATTATGGCCACAAAGAAAAAAAAAAGCTTTTCTTTTCTTTTTCTTTTTTAAAAAGCCATTCCACTTGCAAGATAAAGAAAGGAAATTGCATTATATATACCAACTTCCATGAAAAGTTAAGCTTGCCAAAAGCTGCCATTCTCTCAACAAAAGACGCTATCACTGATACTGAGACATTGAAATGATCCTGTCAGTAAATAACATACTTATTGTGTTTGAATTCATAATAAGATATCAGATTGTATTACATAACTTCGTATAAAGTAGTTGGAAAATAATTCAGAGTACTCCTTTTCATTCTTTTTTAAGTTCTGCCATATAGGCCCCTCAAATAGTCCTCCAATATTGATGAACAGGCTCAGTATTAGCATAGATATTCTCAATAAGACCAGAATAAAAGTGTGAAGCTACTTGAGAAGTTGTGTAGAAGAAAGTGAGATATTAAAATATTTTTTTCTTTTAATCTCAAGGTAAGAACACCATAGGTGGACACAAGCTTCTGCCTCATGGACCAATTTGA
>NW_015402579.1:0-3707 GCF_001527695.2 Protobothrops mucrosquamatus
GAAGCAGTGAATGCTCCAACACTGGAAGTTTTTAAGAAGAGACTGGACAGCCATTTGTCCAAAATGGTATAGGGTTTCCTGCCTGAGCAGGGGGTTGGACTAGATGACCTTCAAGGTCCCTTCCAACTTTATTATTATTATTATTATTATTATTATTATTATTATTATTATTATTATTATTATTATTATTATTATTATTGTAAATTTGATTGAAAAAGCTTGAAGCCACGTACCCCAATCTTCTCAACGTTTTACTTCCCCTTCCTCTTTTCCTTTCCTTTCCCCGCTTTCCCTTTCCTTTTTATCCTCCTCCTGTTCCTTGCTTACAATACAAATTAGATGCCTCTGGGCAGAGTTCATTCATCCAGGTGATCAAAGGTGGTAGGTGATAAACTACACGACATTGGCAGAATTATGTTAAACTGCTGGAGACAAAAGAGGTGGGAATCATTTTCTTGGCTGGCAGATTTAACAGCTTGAGCAGAAATGGCTTTGCTAGAAGGAATTTGGATTCACGCAGCAGAGAAGGAAAAGCCTCACTTCTTAAATATCCAGGGTGCCTTAATTGCTCCCTTTTTCATGACCTCAAGCCATCCATTTGGTAAAACACAATCCCCCAATTTATACAGATTATTTATTGCAAATCAACACTTTCGCATTCAGTATCTGACTATCCTCATGGATTGTGTATTGTGCTGTTTGCCCCTCACAACTGAGAAAAGTTGGCCTTCTACTGACTTTGCTTTTTTTCTTTCCCTTCCAGCTTCTGAGATGGGCTTCAGAGCTATTTGTGTAGTTTGCCCCAATTCTCTTTGGCATTTAGTGTAAAAAGACACTCTCCTTTGAAACACACAACTCTGACTTTGCTCTGGACTAGAGGCTAACCTGGAAGCTTTGTGAAACTTCACTATTGTACAGAAATGTCCAGAGTGCTCTCTCTCTCTCTCTCTCTCTCTCTCTCTCTCTCTCTCTCTCTCTCTCTCTCTCTCTCTCTCTCTCTCTCTCTCTCTCTCTCTCTCTGTGTGTGTGTGTGTGTGTGTGTACTCATTCCCCTTTTCATCCAATTGTTGAAAGAAAAGTCTTCATCCTAGTTCATCCAAGCTGGGAATAAATAAACAACATGGCAACTGCTTTAGAAAGAAGGTTGCAGTTTATTGAAGAGCCAGACAGAAAGATGGTTCTGGCAAGTGAGAGAAGACAAAAAGGAAAAGGGCTAAGCACATGTGGAGTAGGTTTTTATACCCTCTGAAAGCCTTTTGTTTGGAATAGTTTCCTGTTCCTGTGGCATGAACTTTGAGGATATTTCCTATGCACGTATTCTGACCTGAGTTTAGGTGTGCCTCTCTGGTATTCTTGATGGTGATGGGTTAGTCCTATTATGTCCCATCTCAGGTGGGGTATGCAGATTTTAGATCCTTGTCTTCTTGATCTCCTAGCTGGGGCCTTTCTGATGGTTTACATCTGCATTTGTACAGAGCTGGCTCCTGCTTGGGACAGAGAGACTTGGGGGCAGGGTTGGCTTCTGCTTTTAAAATCCTTTTTGAGGAAATATATTTTTCTGCCCTTTTAATATTTCCTTCTATGGGGGGCTGACTTTCCTCACATTATCATATATATAAAAAAAATTGTGATTGCTCAATTGTTGCCATCATCTTGTATTTTTAAACTGCTCATGCAACAGAAGCCAAAAGGTGGATGGGAATAACCTTTCAAAGCTAACTTTTTCATTTTCCAATTTAGTGAGATTTAAAGTCAACTGCTACTTTATTGTTAATTTTTGCAATTTAGCTGAATTATTTGATTCAGGAATGCCTCATCTGGGGTAAGAAAAACGTGGTTTCCTTGTTCACCAGGAAGATTTTCTTGTTGGAGAAAAACACACAGGCATATAAATCAATTACTCTTCAGTTATATTCAGTGGCCAATTTAAAACGTACTCAGGTGTATTTAAAAATGTATCACATGTCGGCCAATGTGCAAACACATCTCCAAGAAATGAAGCATCTTCTACAAGAAAGACATTTTGAAAAGCGAAAAGGAATACAGCCATCAAAAATAAAAAGTCTGATAGGTGGCGACAGTGTTTGGAAAGCTCCTCCTTATCAAATAGTAAAAATCAACAAAAGGACAGATTTTCAGCAAAAGGAAAATAAACCTCAGTTTTGTTCACATACGTGAAAGCCCTCTGCATGAGCAAATAAGAAGAAAGCTTCACTTGGCATTCAAAAGATAATAGAGAAAGTCTTGGCAAACTCACTGGAGGATATTGCCAAAAAAGGTAAGACGGTGGCCACAAAATGCAATTGATGTTTTGCCTATTGATGCACACAAAAAAGAGGTGACGTTTTGATCCTAATCCTCTCACTGATCACTTGCATTTTGCAATCGATGAAAAGTGCACCGAGCAAAGAGATGGAATGCATGCACGTACAGGTAGTCCTTGACTTACAACCATTAATTTAGCAACCATTCAAAGTTTTAATAGCACTGAAAAAGTAGCTTATGATGAGTTCTCGTCCTTACGGCCATTGCACCATCCCCATGGTCATGCAATCAAAATTCTGGATGCCCATGCAAGCACTCGTTCTTTCTCTGGTGCTGTGACAGGACTGCAAAAATCTGGGCTGTTGTTCTGTCATGGTCCCATCAGAGTCCAGTTCAGGGAAGGAGTTGGAATTGGGGACTGTCTGACAGGGATGGCACATCTCCCTTGGAATGTTTGGAGAAGCCGGGGGCTGAGGACGATGCTATCCCAGGTGTCTCAGGTATTGGGGGAGGTGATTGACTAGATCAGTGGTTCTCAACCTTTTTAATGCCGCAACCCCCAACCGGTCGTAAGTCGAGGACTAAACCGGTCGTAAGTCAAGGACTACCCAACCGGTCATAAGTCGAGGACTTTCCCTGCCCGGGAGCGCCGCGCATGCGTGGTTCTACCCCCTCGCCGGCCGAGGCGTAGCTGGCAAGCGGCAGAGACAAAGCAGGCCGACCACCAGCTGGCCCAGCCCAAGGGAGGTAAGGCACCCGCTGGAAAAGGGGGAAAAAATGGCGAACAGCCTTGCTTGGCAACCCCCGTGAAATGGTCGATCAACCCCAAATGGGGTCGTGACCCATAGGTTGAGAACTGCTGGACTAGATGGAGAGCTGCCTACCCTCACAGACCCAGGGGAGAATTGGCTGCTGACAGGCAGTGGTGATAGGCAGCAGATCCCCTCTGACGAGGAATAGCTGCCTCCCCCACTCGATCCAAGGGCACAAAAAACAGAGTGTAGGCAAGCTCAAAGGATGTCTGCGAGGCTATTCCCTAGAATAGGGGTGTCAAACTGTCGGCCTGTGGGCTGGATGCGTCACCAGGAAACCATATCCACCCCATTACTGGCAATAGGGAAAAAGCTCCGATACGTCGTGCGATGTCACGTCATGTTATGAGTTTGACATGTCTGCCCTAGAAGGTCGCCTTGCCCCTCCTCACAAGGAACACCTGGAGTAGATTGACTTAAGGAGAAGCAGTGGGGAGTGTCTTTGCTAGGAACAGTTGTTTGCTTTGATTTACACTCCCCCAGGTTTGACTTGCCTAGCCTTGAGAACTGCCTTTTGCTTTGTACTTTGCCTTTGCCCTGAGAACTGCCTTTTGCCTCGTGCCTTTGCCTTGTGGGCTGAAGTTTGCCCCAAGGATTCGCTTAGCTGGGTCGACTGGACTTGGGACCCTG
>NW_015402580.1:0-3707 GCF_001527695.2 Protobothrops mucrosquamatus
AAACTCACTTAACTAATGCCTCTCACTTAGCAACAGAAAGTTGGGGTTGAATTGTGCTCGTAAGTTGAGGACTGCTTTTAGTTGTCTTGCTACCACTCAACATTATGGCCTAAGGCAGTGATGGTGAACCTTTTAGAGACTGAGTGCCCCAAAACCAGCCCCTCCCCATCCCGCCTGCTCTGCCCCTCCCCCCTGCTCCACCCCCCTCCCCCCTCCCCGCCCACCGGCAGGGCCACTCACCGCCTCCACAGCCCACTGCATATCGCCCAGGCAGACCAGCAGCGCCATGGCAGCTATGCCTTCCACCCGTGCCCCGCAGCATCAACTGCGCGCGACGGGGCACGAGGGTGGAGTCTTGTCCCCGCTGCCCGGCTGCCATGTCCTTGGCTGCACTGCCTCTGCGCGGGCCGCGCCCGGGGGCAACTCTCCTCCAGGGGGGCTGCTGGTGAGGAGGGGGCCACAAGGGGAGGTAGGGCTGGGGTGACGGCGCCCGTGCCCACAGAGAGGGCTCTGAGTGCCTTAGGTTCGCCACCACTGGCCTAAGGGTAGAAAGATCCAGGTTCTTTAACACTAGGTCATTCGTATGTGATAGCTTTAAATTTCATTTCTTCACCTATACATGGAAATATTTATGATTCAGTGGCCAGATTTGACAGGCAAACGTAGACAGGAAAGTACTTTGCAGACTAACATGTCCCATGAATAATTGATAATTAGGGAAGACAATATTTATATCCTTGGAACTCGCTTCATTTTACAGATAGTTCCCAGATAAACTCATATGATAGCAGTTAAAAGTCTGCCAAGCTTCTGCAGCAAAGCACCATGTGCTTCCAGGTCATAGAATGTCCATCTTTTCTCCTCATTGGTTGGATCTGTTGGGTGTTGAAGTTCGGCAGTATCCACAAAGTCACAGGTCCTCAGCCCTATGGTAAATGCTAGAAAGGAAACGATTATCTGGCACGTTCCTCGGATCCGTGATTTTTAAAGAGGGTATCTATATTTTGTGGGTGATATATCAGCTCCATTCCAACCCAACTGTGATAATTTCCCATCTTTTCATCTATGCTGGGATTAGGAGCAACCACAACAGAAACAATGTTAAAACTGAGTTGTTCTGAAGTGCTTTGATTTTTAAAGAAGAGTGATCAAGTTGCAGGTTGTAAAAACGCATTTTTCCCCCCTGCAAAAGTACTGAGAAACTGCAGACGCAGCATATATTTTCACCACATTACCTGACACGCTTGTTATAACAAGACACTTACAAAGTATAACAAATCAGAGTTTCCTTCTTTTCCTTGGAGTTGAGACTCAGGCGTGAGAAGAGCCATCTAATCCAGCGTCCTATTCCCAAGTAGTAAAGCGAACAGTTAAGAGTCTCATAAACTGGCCATAATAGCAACTTTTGCATAATTAGAAGTTTAAAGCTCTGCAGCACCTCGCAGATGCAACGAAACAGGGACCATGGCACGGAAGCGGGTTGTTAACCCAGTGAGCCCATGCTCTGTGTTTGGAAGATACTTGGAGATCCGCAAAAGTACAGCATAATTTTGGGAATGGGTCCTCATCTTTTCCTCCAGTTTCGAAGACTTCACATGCGTAGAAAAAGCTACGCATGTGAACCTTGTTCCCCTGCTCCAACCTTCTGAGTAGGTGATTTTTGTGGCACACTAAGCAGCTTGTATTGCAGCAGGAAAGCAACAAGCAAAATAATTCTTTCCTTGAGCTTAATCTGGGGAAAAATAAAGGACAGCCCTGTTCTCGGGCTAATTTCACAGGTATAGCATGAAACTGAATGCAAGACTCTGTTCTGGTAGTGCTAGTCTGTGGACAGAGGTCTAAGCACTCAGATTAAACTTTGCTACACAAAAGTAATCTTCATTAATGGTCTATAGCAGTGGTGGCGAACCTACGGCATGCGTGCCAGGGGTGGCACTCGGAGCCCTCTCTGTGGGCACGCGTGCCATTGCCCCAGCCCCGCCTTCCCCTGCAACCCCCTCCTCACCAGCAGCCTGCCCGGAGGAGAGGCTCCCCCAGTTGCGGCTCACGTGGAGCAGCACAGCCAAACACATGGCAGCAGGGGCAAGACTCCGCCCTCGCGCCCCATCACGTGCAGATAGTGCTGCGGGGTGCGGGAAGAGGCCGTGGCCACCATAGCACTGCAAGGCTGCCTGGGCGATCTGTGGTGAGTAGCCCGGCAGGCAGAGTGGGGGCGGAGTGCGGGGCGGAGCGGGGGCGGGCTGGTTTTTGGGCACTCAATGTCTAAAAGGTTCGCCATCCCTGGTCTATATAGCAAAAAGGTTTCATAAAGCCGACTAGAGCAGCGGTTCTCAACCTATGGGTTGCGAGCCCATTTGGGGTCAATCGACCATTTCACGGGGGTCGCCAAGCAAGGCTATCTGCCATTTTTTTCCCCTTTTCTGGCGGGTGCCTTACCTCCCTTGGGCTGGGCCAGCTGGTGGTCGGCCTGCTCCGTCTCTGCCGCTTGCCAGCTACGCCTCGGCTGGCGCAGGGGGCGGAACCACGCATGCGCGGTGCTCCCGGGCAGGGAAAGTCCTCGACTTACGACCGGTTGGGTAGTCCTTGACTTACGACCGGTTTAGTCCTCGACTTACGACCGGTTGGGGGTCGCGGCATTAAAAAGGTTGAGAACCACTGGACTAGAGCACGAGCATCATATTGACTGGTATGTATGTTCTGACAGTATACAGGTAGTCCTCGACTTACAACAGTTCATTTGGTGACCATTCAAACTTTCAACAGTCCTGAAAAAAGTGATTTATGACTGCTTTTCATACTTACGACTGTTGCAGTGTCCCCATGCTCACCTGATCAAAATTCAGATGCTTGGCAACCGACTCATATTTATGACGGTCACAACATTCTGGGATCATGTGATCACCTTTTGTAGCCTTTGTCAATGGAGAAGCCAGATTCATTTAACAACAAGGCAACTGATTGAATGGTTGCCGTGTTTCACTTGATAATGGGTGGCAAGAAAAGTTGTAAAATGGAGTAAAACTCACTTAACAAATGTTTCAGTTAACAACAGAAAGTTTGGACTCCATTTGTAAGTCAAAGACTGCCTGTATAAAGTATCTATAAAGGCATTACTGTATATAAACTATAGTGTGGACTCTTATATCTTGCAATTTTATTTTTTTAAAAAATTTTTGAGTAAAACTTTGGACACACTGCAATCCTAGCAAAAATATTATGTTTGCTAGGATTGCAGAAGCTGGTAAAAGTTACTTTGCAGACTTTATCTGATCTGCAAGTTATTTATTTATTAAGCTTACATGCTGCCTATTTCGCCTAGAGGTGACTCATCATGATTGCCAAAGAAAATCCCAAATGAAGGCCCAGATAGTTTCTAGAGCCAGGAGTAGGCAACCTTGGCTCTTTTATGACTCGTGGACTTCAACTCCCAGAATTCCTGAGCCAACATGGCTTAGCTTGGAAACCTCTCCCTTTCCCCTCAGCATAGCTGGCTCAGGAATTCTGGGAGTTTATATTTATTTATTTATTTATATTTAAATTTATATGCCGCCCTTCTCCCCATGGGACTCAGGGCGGCTCACAGCATATTAAAACATTGTACAAAAAGAAATTTTCCCCTGCTAAAAACCAATTAAAATCCAAATATTAGTAGCTGTGGCTCTTTAAAATTGTTTAAAAATTGTCCCTATTTAAAACTCACCTTAGGT
>NW_015402581.1:0-3705 GCF_001527695.2 Protobothrops mucrosquamatus
TTAGAACTAAAAGATAAGGAGACGTCAGAATTTTATGAAATTTGGAATAAATGTTATAATTGGCTAGAACAGAGAAAGAAAAAGATATAATTATTGATGTATATAAAATGTAAATAAGATGTAAAGAACATTTAAAATGTAAAGCACTGTTCTGTTAGAAGAAAAGATTTATGTTTATGTAGTTTTGGTGTATGGTGTAAAAAAAAAAAAAGTAAAAAAAAAAAAAAAAGAAGCAACGGGTGGAAACTAATCAAAGAGAGAAGCAACCTAGAACTAAGGAGAAACTTCCTGACAGTTAGAACAATTAATCAGTGGGACAACCTGCCTCCAGAAGCGGTGAATGCTCCAACACTGGAAGTTTTTAAGAAGAGACTGGACGGCCATCTGTCTGAAATGGTATAGGGTTTAATGCCTGAGCAGGGGGTTGGACTAGATGACGTCCAAGGTCCCTTCCAACAACAACAACAACATCATCATCATCATTATTATCTTTAAGCAGTTTAATCGGTTCTCATTAAGCGTTTATGGAGATTCTCTTAAGATGCCGTCCTCTCAAGCTAGCTACTCTGAAAGCAAAGACAGGCATCTCTGGTTCCAGAGGATGAAAAAGAGAAGCACCTCAGAGACGGGGTGTTTCCGCCAGGACCTCCTACGAGGAAAGGAAGAGGAGAGTGCGGGAACAAGCAAAGCCGGAGGGAGGAATGTTCTGCGTCTCTCTCTTCCATCCTGCCCTTAGGTAAGTCATCTGCAGTCCCTGTTCGAAGCGCCTCAGGGTCCCTTAGACAAAAACGGCCTTCTTCGGCCACCGAGAGAATGTGCCCTGTGACTAATGTGCTTGGTGGCCTCAATTACTGCAGACGATCTCGTGACATTGGCTTATTTGCACGCACATCTGTCCCCTGCTTCCCAGCACAGTCAGGAGGGCTGGCATTGGTTCATTACTCCCAAGAGAGCCCATTTGTATGGGCATCCAGGCAGAATCACTTGGGGGCAAAGTCTTTCTTTAGCCCACAGGTTAAAGCCAGGCGCTTGTCCTCTTGGGGCTTCAACAGGATGTTTGCATTTTATTTTATTTTTCTTAATATGCAGTGCCCCTTTCAAGGCACCTTATCAAAGGCAGTCCTTAGCAAGATCACACTCAAAATAAAGCTACTCCTTCATCACATCTGTTCTTCCTTTTGTCCAAGGAGAGAAAAGTGGGTGCTTTCTCGCCTCTCCCCATTTTCCAACAGCCACAGATTAAGATGAGGAATAGAATAGAATATAGAATATAGAATATAGAATAGAATAGAATAGAATAGAATAGAATAGAATAGAATAGAATAGAATAGAATAGAATAGAATAGAACAACAAAGTTGGAAGGGAACTTGGAGGTCTTCTAGTCCAACTCCCTGCTTAGGCAAGAAACCCTATACCATCTCAGACAAATAGTTGTCCAGTCTCTTCTTAAAAACTTCCAGTGTTGGAACATTAACAACTTCTGGAGGGAAATTGTTGCACTGATCAATTGTTGTATCTGCCAGGAAATTTCTTCTTAGTTGTAGGTTGCTTCTCTCCCTGACTTGTTGAATAGTTCAAGGAACAAAGATTGTGCTCAGATAGCAAGGTTACTCAAAATTTATTTCATTTATTTTATTCCTTTACTTCACTGTTTCTCAGCCTTGGCGCCTTTAAGATGTTTTGCTTAGCTGGCTGGGGAATTCTGGGAGCTGAAGCCCAGACATCTTAAAGTGGCCAACAAGGCTGAGAAACACTGAATTACTTAATTCAACTAGCTCAATTTTCTGCAATCACAAGACACTTCTTCTTCTTCTTCTTGTGCCATATCCGTTATCGGACGCTGGCTATCCTGTTTTTATCAGCAGCCGCACGAAAAAGTGCTGCTGAGTTTTGTCCAAACCAGTCCCTTAGATTTTGAAGCCACGATGTTCTTCTTCTGCCTGGACCTCGTTTGCCTTCAATCTTTCCCTGGAGGATTAAATGGAGTATGCCACATGGGGTGGTGGCAGCCACTTAAACAGCGTGTGCACAGCGGTGTAGAAATCAAAGGGAAGACTACTACACTATATATTTCCCAGGAAAATCATGTTAATGGCAGCAAATGGGCCCGAGTACGGACGCCCCTTAAATGGAGCAGGGGTGCTAAGAATCTCCCGGTCCGCTAGAAGCATGATAAACCCAAAATCACAAGACACAGCAAACCACAAATGAACTACATAGGGTGGCCAAGAAGCTGTCTGGATAGATAATTATTGAACTCACAAGGTCTGCTTCACTTGGCCAGAATTCCTGCTCTGAATAACTCAGTGTCTTCTTCTGCTGGGACTCAAAATGTCTGCTCAGTTCTGACTGTGTTTGTCTTCCATGACGCTTTTCTTCCCTGCCCGTCACTCCCCTCCGCTTTGGTTCACTATCATCTGTAGCACCATGGCTTCACAACACCTGCCCTTGGACACAACTGCATCACAATGGTTGGACTAGATGACCTCCAAGGCCCCTTCCAACTTTATTATTATTATTATTATTATTATTATTATTATTATTATTATTATTATTATTATTATTATTATTATTATTATATGAACGTCTGAGGAGAGAAGAATTTGGATCGAATCAAGAAAAGCGGCAGAAATAGCATGATATGTTTCAAGGTATCTTGGTTCAGTTCAAACATTTAGTGTAATCTTTGTTAATGTTTTTTTTAAGTGTTTTTTTTTTTTATAAATCACTCAAGGCAGCAAACATACCTAATACTCCTTCCCCCTCCTATTTTCCCCACAACAACACCTTGCGAAGTGGGTTGGGCTGAGAAAGAATGACTGGCTCAAAGTCACCCAGCCAGTTTTCATGCCCAAGGACTAGAACTCACTGACTCCCGGTTTCTAGCCTGGTTCCTTAACCACTAGGGCCAGGGGTAGGCAACCTCGGCTCTTTTATGACTCATGGACTTCAACTCCCAGAATTCCTGAGTCAGCTATGCTGACTCAGGAATTCTGGGAGTTGAAGTCCATGAGTCATAAAAGAGCCGAGGTTGCCTACCCCTACACTAGGCCAAACTTTGCTCTCTGTTGGGGTTGGGAGCCAGAAACTCCAAAGATATATTTTCCCCCACAGGAAAAGCAGTAAAGCGGGAGGATGACTTGAGTCACAGAATATTACATACATGAACTATTTAAAGTGTGAATCCCGCCCTTTCAAGCATTTGGATCTCAGAACAAACATCCTACATTTTTATCTGATGCTGTGGACAAAACTGGACATTTTATTTCCAGTACACATCACACAGAAAAGTGGGAGCTAAACACAGGCCTTTGTTTTATTGTTTTTCATCTGAGGACCAACACAAATATATAGTAGTCCATTCAGACTGCTGCAACTACCACCACACCTACAGAAAAACTGACCAAGCAAATCACATACAGTATAAAACCATGGGAGCAATCAATTCATTCCATAAAACCACTAATATTATCCCAACAGCCCCAAATCAGGGCAAAACAGATAGTTATATTGATGGCATTCTACCACAACCCACAGAGCAGCCACAAAAGTATTGCCCGCCATGAATTCAATCCTGCGAAGAATCAAACTGGGGGATATTTCAGGGAGAGGGGAAAAAACTCAAAATGGTGCCTTCGCATATGTAGCACATGTAGCAATAGCACTTAGCACTTAGACATATACCGCTTCACAGTGCTTTTACA
>NW_015402582.1:0-3705 GCF_001527695.2 Protobothrops mucrosquamatus
GCACCATTTCCCCAAATTTTTGTGCTATACTATGCATTTCTAGATACTTCCTTATTCTCTCCTTCAGCAATTATGTAATCCCCCCATATGTAAATATGACCAACTAGTTATGTATTCTGAAGGCGAGTCAATACACTCCACTCCATCTCCTAGCTGGTGGGATGCAGGAAATTGTACTGTACATGAGATGTACAGAAAAGACTTAAGCAGATGATAGAGATATATATGGAGAAAGATTATTCCAATATATGATATTAGAAAAGAAGTACAATAAAGTGATGAAGATCAGAATTATGGAATGTTTTGTATTATTATGAAGTATTAACTGCTATTTAGTAAAATCAGCATATGCTACAAGTATCACAAGTGTAGGAATAAACAGATTGCTTAGCAAATGGCTGAGTACTTAGTGGGAGGATGTGTGATATGTCCTTGATTGTTTAATGCATTTGTAAAGAAATGTGTAAGGAACACTTGAGATCATATTGGAGACTTGTTGATTCGGTACAAGTATTTCTATTGCCATACTGTTGGCCGAGAACCTGAATAATGGTGCAGCAAAATTAAATGAAATTTTGCAAGGAAAACAGTAAACAATTACAAGTTATATATAAATATATATACTTTCTACAAAAATGGGGGAAAACAGAGCAAGTAGATGAATTTATTCCAATATCTCAGGGGCTGCCACAAAGAGGGAGTCAAGCTATTCTCCAAAGCGCCTGAGGGCAGGACAAGAAGCAACGAATGGAAACTAATCAAGGAGAGAAGCAACCTAGAACTAAGGAGAAACTTCCTGACAGTTAGAACAATTAACCAATGGAACAACCTGCCTCCAGAAGTGCTGAATGCTCCAACACTGGAAATCTTTAAGAAGAGACGGGACAGCCATCTGTCCGAAATGGTGTAGGGTTTCCTGCCTGAGCAGGGGGTTGGACTCGATGACCTCCAAGGTCCCTTCCAACTTTATTATTATTATTATTATTATTATTATTATTATTATTATTATTATTATTATTATTATTAGAAAATGTAGAAATTTTAAAGATGTATGAATACTTGGAGAATGGTAGTGAGCAGTATATAATCTACTCCACAGAGTTCATCAGAAATAGCAGAAATGGCTGCATAAAATGTGTGCTTCTGCCCACTTTGTTATATAGGAATGAGGTTTGGATACATCAAGAGAAGCATAAAGCTAAATAGAGTGGGAATGGTGTACTTAAGTGTATGTGATCAAAAAAGGAAATAAAGTCAGAAATGAGTGGATGCAATAAGATAGTAAACTGAATATAAGTAACCAATTTGTTGAATTGGTTTAGCCGTATAGACAAAATGAATGATGATCAAATTGCAGATGAAAAATAACACATGGAATAAAAGGAAGGGAAAGTATATGAATTTGTGTATAAGACGAAGGGAAAGACTGAGAAGAAATTAATGAAATCCTCCAAAAAAAATCAGAAGTTTAAATAACAAAAAGGCAATGTGTGAATATGATGGAAACAGAGATCCTTTGTGAGTATTTATAGAGAGGCATGGAGAAATGCAGAAGAAGTGGTGATATAAATTAAAATCAGCTGTTTCCTTTCTCTTATTTTTAGATGTTTAACTGCTTTGGTTTATTGGTTCTTATTCCTTTTGGCTCCTTACACAATGATGCTTAACCTGACAGGGAACAACATAATGGGCATGCATATATAAAGTTGTAAGTTTTTGTAATCAAGAAAATCAACAGAAAGAACATATTACAGAAATTATTATAGTAAGCAATATGGAAAATAGACCATAAATATGTACCGTAGCTCAACTACACACAATACTTTCAAAATAATTCAGCCATTTCTGTTTAAACCATTTGTTGTATCCTTTGCTTGACAGTGTAAGAGTCACCTTGCGATCTTCATTAGATAGCCCAAAATTAGCATCTACAAAAATTAGATTTGCCTGGCATTATTTGTAATATAAGCTGCTTCAAATCTTGGCAAGCCTCTGCAAAAAAGTTGCAGTCGAGGAGAACATCTTTCACCGACTCTGACCTTTCATTTTTACGAGGGCAAACGCTTTGTGCAGTAGGGATCCCCTGACCCCTACTTTTTCAACATAAATACAGACATGTTTACTCAAAGCAATATGATCTCTACAATGGTTAGGATTAAATAAGAACACATACCGTATTTTCCGGCATAGAAGATGACTTTCTAAACCCTGAAAATCTTCTCAAAAGTTGGGGGTCGTCTTATACACCCAGTCGTCTTATACGCCGGAAAATACGGGTATTCTATTTTATTCCTTTACACATGTGGTTTGGCATATTACTCATCAAGTTTTCTCTCCCCCCCCTCTCTCTCTCGCTCAAACTCTATATTTTAACTGGAAAAGTTGGGGGTCGTCTTATACGCCCAGTCGTCTTATACGCCGGAAAATACGGTAGTTATAATTAATGCCATGTTAACCATGCACTTTCTTATGAAGCTGGCTGGTATTTGTTATATTTTAAAGTTACGATGATAAAATGCACCACGCAACTCTGAAGGAACCTTGTATTTAATATACAATTTGGTGGTTGCAAGAATTAGGGAACTGCATTCTCCTGAACTAATGGGGTGGCAACGAAGGGTTGAAGCTCTCCATTCTTACTCTTCTATCCAGAATAAAAACAAACCGGGTATTTGGGGAGGGGAGAGCCTTTCTTCCCCTCCAGAAGAGACTTGCCAACTCCCAGCAGTGTGACAATCTCTGAGGACTTCATCACAAGGCAGCTTTATATGATGCTCATCTGGTAGTTTCCCTCAATTTTCCCACCATGATCCCATGTTAAATGACCTGTACAGAGGGTAGCAAGCCATTTCAGTTTTTTAAAACAAAATAGGAATTAGGGATAACCATCTTACACACACACACACACACACACACACACACACACACCCCTTTAATATTTTGGATAGATTTCTGGGTAATGCAATGACCTCTTCAGGATAGCTAAAACAGCCACATTTTGCTCTCTGGGCAGCAGGTTGCTGAGAATGCGTGATATATTTTTGACAACTCCTTTCTCTCTCAGAAAGAGGGCAGCAACACCAACAATTGCTTCCTTTGTGGGCTGCATATAAATGTTGTTTGGAACAACTGGTGTTCTTTTAGTATTTGACCACCTTTGTATGGAAAAAAGTCCAGACTGAAGCAATAAAGAAGTGTAACTTTCATGGCCACCAGGTTTTGGGAACTATGCCATTTATTTGTTTATAAGATTCTCCTATGCATTCAGCCATTAACTTACCTCTTCAAACTTATGAATCTGACGGATGAAGAAATCTCCATAGCGTCGAGCAACTTTTGTATCTGCAATATGGATCATGTCCTGTCAAGAGACAAGAAGAAGTTGGCAACATATTAGGATTCTGCTAGGAGACAACTGCTGGGATTAGGGTTTTATTTTTATACTGCCTTACATCATGCTAAAACATGAGATATTTGTCCAGATAAGAACTTGCCCTCATGAAAAGGAAAACAGACTTGTCATGTTACCTGCTATTATCTTAGGCTGGTTTTAGTCTGTTTGGGAGTTTCTATCTGAAGCTCATGCCCCTCAGAGAGGTGGCCTAGTGATCTGGTTTCACAAAGGAAGGCCTTCAGAGAAAAGCTGAGGCTCTACCTCTACTATTATATGGCCCCTGAGAAATGATCAAGGCAAAGGAATGGTGG
>NW_015402583.1:0-3704 GCF_001527695.2 Protobothrops mucrosquamatus
TGACCACGGGAACGCTGCAAACCGCTATAAATGGAGCTATTTTGCTAAGCACCTGGAATGTGTTCACATGACCAGGGGCTGACTGTCAGAAAATCTTTTCCAGATACGTTGTGACTTCAAATGGTCGCTAAATGACCCATCGTAATTCGAGGACTATCTCTTAAGTCGCAGAAAATGGGTGATTTTGGTATGTTGTTGCATCAACCCCTGCTAAGCATGCTATGTGAACATCAGCAGTCTCTGTTGCAAACTCCAGTTACTGGAAAATAAATAATTTTGGGGTGATACTGTGTTTCCCCAAAAGGAAGGCCTACACCAACAATAAGCCCTAGCTTGATTTTTGGGGGTGGGCCTAATATAAGCCCTACCCCGAAAATAAGCCCTAGTTTTGGGGCGAAGCACACACCTAAAAATCAAGCTGGGGTGGGGGTGTGGAGCTGCCCCACCTGCCTCGCACCCACTTACCTGGCAGCCAGGCCTCTCCTCACTAGCCCATTTCTCAGGCCTCTTCTGCAGCCAGGCCTGCATTTTTCACTCACTGGGCTTTCCGGAAGGCCTCTGCAGCCGAGAACTGAGCTATGGATTCAACCCAAAGCTTGGTTCTGCAAGACCTCTGCAGCTGAGGACCGAACTATGGATTGAATCCATAGCTCGGTACTCGGCTGCTTAGGCCTTCCAGAAAGGCCTGACTGCAAAATGCAGGTCCGAATGCAGCTGCACAACTTCAGTCCCAGAAGAAGTGGACCGGCTAGGTGGGGCCTACCCCGAAAATAAGACCTGGTGTCTCTTTTGGAGGCAAATATATATATATATATATATTTCCGGGGAAAGACAGTAGCTGTGCACACAAGATAAGAAACATCTTCTCTTGCTCTTCCTCCAGAGGGACCCCCACACCATCCTCAACAAGACGGACTCTGTGCAGAAGAATTTAACGGATGGAAGTTGGACAATAGGACTCAAGGACTAAACCGTATCAGAACATTTCTCTTTTTTAATAGGATTTCTATTGACACTTGAAAAAAAGGAAGTTAAAAAAAACTAATACAAAATCACAAGAAGTAAGGAAGGGGGAAAAAAAGGAACGCAAAGAGAAAGCAAAAAAGTGCAAGGGAAGGAAAAAAGAAAGATGAAGAAAAATAGAAAATAAAAAAGACACAAAGAAGCCCCCTTTTCAGAGAGGGTCCTCGACTTACCACGGTTCGTGGGTAGTGACCGTTCAAAGATAGAACGGCATGGAAAAAAGTGACTTATGACTGTATTTTACAGTCATGGCCACTGCAGCATCCCTATGATCACGTGATCAAAATTCTGATGCTTGGCACTGATTCATATTTATGACCGTTGGTGTGACAAGCAATGTCAACGGAGAAACCAGATTCGCTCAACAACCAGGTTACTAATTTATCAACTGCAGTGATTCACTTAACAATTGCGGCAAGAAAGGTAGTAAAACAGGGCAAAACGCACAAGATGTCTCTCTTAGCAACCAAAAAATGTAGCAATCATTGTTGCAAGTCGAGGACTGCCTGTATATCAATGCGTTTCAAACCCCCAGGAAGGAAAGTGTGGTTTTAGCAGTACCACGGAGCAAAAAAATGGTTAAACTCAAATACAAACTCCAAAAGTTTCAAGCCATCTCAGAAATAAGCACCATGGTTTTTAAATACATTATTATTGGTAACTGGTAAGGTAATAGTAACCTGTCTCATTTGTAATTTGTTATCTACATAATCCACCCATATTCCCCTTCCTTGGTTCCCCCACCTCATCGTAATTTCAATCCTACATCGGTTTATCCCACTATTTCTTAACTCAGCAGTTTTAAGTTGTGGGGACTTCAACTCCCAGAATCCCCTCAGTTCTAATAGCTGCGCACACACACACACACACACACACACACACACACACACAAACAGCTGACTGGGGAATTCTGGGAATTGAAGTCCCCACAACTTAAAACTGCTGAGATTGAGAAAAAGCAGTTTATACACTACACATGACTAGAATTAAATCCAGAAACACCATTGAAAATGAGGGCAGTAATTAAGAAAATCATCATGAGATCTGCCCAATTTTAATGAACTTTTTTTTTTGTGGTGGTCATTAAATGAAGCCATTTCACTTAATGGGCATTTTTTTTGCCAAAATCCAGAAGTAAACACTGGAAAACAAAACAAAACAAAAAAACAGCACCAAAAATCACAGTCAAAAATCGACGCCACAAATGGTCTTAAATATAAGCTGGTTGCCAAGTGTCAAAATGCGATCACACGGCCGTGGTGTGTTTGCCTTTGTGTGGTGTTTGGGTGTGTGCGTGTGTGCAGCTCTTAGAACTCCAGAACCGGATCCTAAGTAGCTTTGGGAAGCCCGTCATAACTTGGAAGGGTCATTAAGCGAGGACTACCTGCAGGCCTCCAATGAAGGAAGTGAGCTGCAACTGAGAAAACTTCGGTCTTTGAATACAATTTCTTAGTCCAAAAAGGGTCTATCAGATTGGACTAACATGGCTGTTCTGCAAGCCAACACAGTGCTGGGCTGCATTAACAGAGGGATAGAATCAAGATTACGTGAAGTATTAATACCACTTTACAATGCCTTAGTAAGGCCACACTTGGAATACTGCATCCAGTTTTGGTCACCACAATGTAAAAAAGATGCTGAGACTCTAGAAAGAGTACAGAGAAGAGCAACAAAGATGATTAGGGGACTGGAGGCTAAAACATATAAGGAACGGTTGGTGGAATTGGGTATCTCTAGTTTAATGAAGAGAAGGACGAGGGGGGACATGATAGCAGTGTTCCAATCTCTCAGGGGCTGCCCCAAAGAAGAGGGAGTCAGGCTATTCTCCAAAGCGCCTGAAGGCAGGATGAGAAGCAACGGATGGAGAAACTAATCAAGGAGAGAAGCAACTTAGAACTCAGGAGAAACTTCCTGACCGTTAGAACAATTAGCCAGTGGAACAACCTGCCTCCAGAAGCGGTGAATGCTCCAACACTGGAAGTTTTTAAGAAGAGACTGGACAGCCATTTGTCTGAAATGGTCTAGGGTTTCCTGCCTGAGCAGCGGGTTGGACTCGATGACCTCCAAGGTCCCTTCCAACTTTATTATTATTATTATTATTATTATTATTATTATTATTATTATTATTATTATTATTATTATTATTATTATTATTATTATTATTATTATTATTATTATTCCAAGAAACCTGGACTACAATGCCTCTAATTCCCACCCTCCCTGGGCCAAACTATTCGGGAGAGATGGGAGAGTCCAGGGCCTCTAAAAGAGAGATACCGTGTTAAAAAAACCAATCAATGTCACACAAACAGACTAAAGCGGATTCTTTTCCCCTCAAAATTGAGGCTGGATTCAAAAGAATCGGCAGATTACGAATTTGACATTGCAAAATCAGCGGGTTCTGTTGAAAGCCTCCGCTTAAAAAAAAAAAGGGTTGAAAAGAAGAATTTCAATTAGAGCCACGTTCTCTCTTTATCGGCCACTGCCATTTTCTTCCTCATTTAGGCAGCCCATTAATCCACTGGGTGATATGGCAGGCCTGACCTCATGAAATTCAAAAGGAACAAAATAAAAATAAAAATAAAAAAATCACTTTTACCCCTCCTTTCCAAACCCCTTTTGGCAGTTTTCCAGCAGGATAAAACACAGGCCAGGCTTGTAAAATCTCAGCTGCTTGGGAA
>NW_015402583.1:10028-12768 GCF_001527695.2 Protobothrops mucrosquamatus
CTTAGTTCCAGGTTGTTTCTCTCCTTGATGAGTTTCCATCCATTGCTTCTTGTCCTGCCTTCAAGTGCTTTGGAGAAGAGCTTGACTCCCTCTTCTTTGTGGCAACCCCTGAGATACTGGAACACGGCTATCATGTCACCTCTCGTCCTTCTCTTCATTGAACTAGACATCCCCAATTCCAGCAACCGTTCCTTATATGCTTTAGCCTCCAGTCCCTAATCATCTTTGTTGCTCTTCTCTGCACTCTTTCTAGAGTCTCAACATCTTTTTATATCGTGGTGACCAAAACTGGATGCAGTATTCCAAGTGTGGCCTTACCAAGGCATTGTAAAGTGGTATTAATACTTCACGTGATCTTGATTCTATCCCTGTTAATTCAGCCCAGCACTGTGTTGGCTTTTTTGGCAGCTGCAGCACACGGCTGGCTCCTATTTAAGTGATTGTCCACTAGGACTCCGAGATCCCTCTCACAGTTACTACTATTGAGCAAGGTACCCCCTATACTATACCTGTACATTTGGTTTTTCTTGCCTAAATGTAGGACCTTACTTTTTTCACCAGTGAATTTCATTTTGTTCGACAACGCCCAAAGATCTTATTTGCATTATGTAGCAATCTCTGGCTAGGCAGTTATAATAATAATAATAATAATAATAATAATAATAATAATAATAATAATAATAATAATAATAATAATAATAATAATAATAATAATAATAATAATAATAATAATAATAATAATAATAATAATAATAATAATAAAAAAAAAAGTTGGAAGGGACCTTGGAGGTCATCTAGTCCAACCCATGCCTGGCTGAGGAATTCTGGGAGTTGAAGTCCACAAGTCATAAACGGGCCAAGTTTGAAGACCCCTGGATTAAGCTCTGGAACTCCTTGCCACAAGATTTTAATGAATGGATAGGCACCTGGCTAGCAGAAGTGGTTCTTCTGCACAGAAGTTTCTCTCCTGTGCAGAATTGGTCACCAATTTAGCTTTGCTGCCCAAACACAGCTAGCGTAAAGTTGCAGGCGAATGTCCTCCCAAGCATGTCAAGAGAACCGTGGGTAGCTTTCCAGCCTTCAGTTGTGGCTGGAGAAAATGGTTTTTTTGGGCTACTAAACCCAGTAGATTCTACCTGCTGGCACCAGAGGGCAGCAGTGGACCAGGAATAAACCTTGCTGGGAATTGTGGCATACGGGCACCCTGGCACGGCGCCTTCCCCTTCACCAGCCCGTAAAGGAGACGTGGTATTTTCCCTGTTTTTTTCTGACACCATTCCAAGCCACCCTCAAGGCGTGCAAATTCCAGGGGTCTTTCTTGTGCCTGGCCTGGGAGGGAATGCAGATCCTGGAAATGGAGGGGGCCTTATCGGAGGGGTGTGTAAGGGGGGAGTGTCACCTTCTGCAAGGTGGGTCAAAAAAACTGAAGGTGGCATTGCCAGAAATGGAGCTGCCTGGTTTTGGCTGCCCATAAACCACCACAGCTGTCTTTGCGCAGTTGTTCAAATCAAGTGTAATGTTGAATAAATTAACAGAATCACCGAATTGGAAGGGGACCTCGGAGGTCTTCTAGTCCAACCCCCTGCTCAAGCAGGAGACCCTATACAATTTCGAGACAAGTGGCTGCCGAAGAGAAAAATGGATTTCTTTCCTGGCAAAGGGAGCGATAGGATTTGATCCCTACCGCTGCTGGCCCTGGCACTGCAAATGGGGCAGACCTGGCTTTCCCCACGGCCTCTGGGATGCCCGAGGCAAAATGGCCGAGGGATAAATGGGAAGAACCTGTTGCAAGGACCATTTTGACCGAACACGGCTGTGCGCAGCCACCTGGTCCCTCCTTCCCAAGTTTTTAAAATAAATCTCCTTCTTTCCCCCTTTGTTGGTAGCTTGGCTTTTGAAACCCCGGCTCCAGGAGGCTATAGATGTATGTGTGTGTTTGTGTGTGTGTGCTTTGAAGTTGGCTGGCTTCAAGGGCCGGGGAGGGGAGGGGGTGGCCATTCAAAGAGGCCTTTTTCTCCATCTGCAAGTGACACCCTTCAGCGCCATCATCATCCAGGGTGGCTGTGGTCTTTTTCCAGCCTGTTTCTGTCTGCTGGGCATCTTAGTATTTCACTGTCCCAATCCAAGGAAAGGATTACTTTAGGGGTAATTCTCCACTTACGAGCACAATTGGGCCGAAATTTTTCCGTTTGCTAAGCGAGCCAGTTGTTAAGGGAGTTTTGCCCCATTTTGTCAGTGCTAGAAGGGAGGAGGAGGAGGAGGAGGAGAAGAGGAGGAGGAGGAGGAGGAGGAGAAGGAGAAGGAGAAGAAGAAGAAGAAGAAGAAGAAGAAGAAGAAGAAGAAGAAGAAGAAGAAGAAGAAGAAGAAGAAGAAGAAGAAGAAGAAGAAGAAGAAGAAGAAGAAGAAGAAGAATAGAATAGAATAGAATAGAATAGAATAGAATAGAATAGAATAGAATAGAATAGAATAGAATAGAATCTGAAAGGAACCTTGGAGGTCTTCTAGTCCAGCCCCTGCTTAAGCAGGAGAACCTATACCATCTCAAACAGGTGACTGTCCAGTCTCTTCTTAAAAATCTCAAGGAGGAGGAGGAGGAGGAGGAGGAGAATAGAATAGACCTGGAAGGGACCTTGGAGGTCTTCCACTCCAGCCCCTACTTAAGCAGGAGAACCTATACCAGTTCAGACAGGTGAATGTCCAGTCTATTCTTAAAAATCTTGAGGAGGAGGAGGAGGAGGAG
>NW_015402584.1:0-3703 GCF_001527695.2 Protobothrops mucrosquamatus
TTCGGTCTTAATCCACAAATTCAGCCTAAATAACATGGATTTTTTTTTAATTGAAAAAAAACAACATTCAAATTGCTGGGCTAGAGTTGTCACTTATTTACATTTTTTTAAACTATCACTCAACTTTTACTAGGATAAAGAAATATTGGAAACTGCTGTCCAGCTCAGGAGACTCTCCAAAGCTCTTCATATCCCAGAGCTGAAGCCTGCCTTTGGAGATGATCAATGGCAGAAAGAGATCTGCATATTGAGAACTGTCACTGCAGAGTGGAAGATAAAAGCAGTGTTACTTCAAGCTCAAGGCCTAGTCTTCCGCGCCAGTTGTTTGAAAGAGTTTTGTTCAGGTAAATGAGTCCTGAAATCTAAATCTCTTGTAAGAAAAGTGTTGTAGCAATGTGCTATTTTTATACAAAAAAAATATTTTCTGTTTAGATTTTTTTTTTTTTAGAGAAAGTCTTGGTTGCACCATTTTTAATTATTCTTTTCTTTCTTCTTTCCTTACAGATGAATTTAAGACATTGGTGAATCTCCAGCAGTCAAAGCTAAAAGAAGGAGGAGCTTTAATTAGCCTACAGGAAGGGAAGCCCGCTGAAAGCCAGCAACTGGATCCTGCTCTGTTAACTCAGCTGTGTAACAGAGTACAACTGTGGCCTGCAATGGAGTATCTAGCTGTGTTGTGGCAATACAAGCTGACCTGTGATTGTATTGCTGAGGTTTATTTAAAAAGGTGAGAATCAAATTATTGTCTGGAATGTAAATGGTGCCTTTACCACTGCTGTGATATTGTGAGAGTAGTCAGGAATTGGTTCTTGCTTTTTTCCATTTTTTAAAAAAAATCACAGTACAAAACATTATACCAGTGGTTCTCAACCGGTAGGTCGGGACCCCATTTGGGGTCGATCGACCATTTCATGGGGGTCGCCAAGCAAGGCTGTCCGCTTTTTTTTTGTCCGCCATTTTTTCCCCTTTTCCGGCGGGTGCCTTACCTCCCTTGGGCTGGGCCAGCTGGTGGTCGGCCTGCTCCGTCTCTGCCGCTTGCCAGCTACACCTCGGCCGGTGCAGGGGGCGGAACCACGCATGCGCAGCGCTCCCGGGCAGGGAAAGTCCTCGACTTACGACCGGTTGGGTAGTCCTCGACGTATGACCGGTTTAGTCCTCGACTTACGACCGGTTTAGTCCTCGACTTACGACCGGTTGGGGTCACGGCATTAAAAAGGTTGAGAACCACTGCATTATACAATTAAAGGAAGGCACTTCTGTCTGAATTTGGTCTCAGCATTTTATCATGTGTTCACAGCTTATTCTCTACCCAAACTACATAGGTGTCAGAAAGCCATAACAAGTATATGGCAGAAACTCTCACAGCCATTCTGTGATTTCTCTGATTCAGAGACCAACTAATTGTAGTTCAGTTGAAGTCTGTCCTTCAGTAAAAAATAGTTATTTATTTATCCTTGCTTAAACAGCAGGAATTGGGACAAGAATTTCCATTGCTAAGTGATGCGATCGTAAAGCGTAATGTCATGTGACTGCATTGTTTAGCAATAGCAATCCCAGTAGTCCCCATTGCCATTGTTAAGTAAGGATCATGGGTTATTACGCAAGGACTTGCAACTTCTTGTCAGCTTCAAATAAACAGTCAATGGGGAAGCCAGCAGGAATTTGCAAGTCCCAATCACAACATGCCTTTCTTAGGCAGCTCCCAAGTACGATGGCAGGTGAATGAATGCTATGGAGTGCAGGTCTGTGTGCTACAGCTGAGCTTGAGTATGGCTGTGTGGTGGGGCTATGCTGTGTAGCACGAGCGACAGCATTTGTGTGCGATGTGCTATGGGGTGGCACAAGGGCAGGTGGGGTGGATGAGCGTGCTGTTATGCAAGTGTTGACAGGTGCAGAGGTGGGTGCTGCAGAGCAAATGTGAACAGGTGTGTGGATGGATACTGCAGCACAGTGTGAATACAGGCATGTGGGTGGGTACTATGGTGTGAGGGTGGATGTTTCTGTACGAGTGTCAATGGATGTTGCAGTGTGATGGTCGGGGGCAAAGCTGTGGCCTGGCAGGGGTATCCAAGAGGGCAATCGCCTACCTGCCCAGAGTCTTCTCCGTTGACCTTGCTTATGGGAAGCTGGCAGGGAATATTGGAAATGGCGATTCCATAACCAAAAGACATTGTCATAAGTAATAGCTGGTTTCCAAGCAGCCAAATTGTGATCATGTGATTCTAGGAACAGCTGCAAGTTGGAGGACAGGTCGTAAATCCCCCTTGTTCATCACTTTGAACGGTTGCTGAACGAGTGGTTGTAACCCAAGGAGTACCCATATTAGAATAATGTGACCCATAGTTACAAGCTTTTATAGGCCACTGTTGATCCAAAAATCTTGGGTTATAAATGGGTAGAGTTTTTTAAGCTTAAATTCTGTTAACAGAAATGTAAGGAACAGTATGGTGTAAAATTGATTTCGTGGCCAAATTTACTGAAATTTACTCAGTTTGAACTGTTTTGAGCATACAAATAGCCTTATATATTTTGGTAATTTAATCTTAGATTTTACCTTTTTCATTATTGCTGTACTTAGCTGAAACAGCTAAGTTTCAGTAGATGCTTTTCTCATTATTTTCAGGAATAACAACAGTGATCAGTTAAGCACCTTTTTAGAAATAAAGCCCTTTATTGCTTTTTGCCTTAAGTTGACACCAGCTACCTCTCAACAACTTCAAGGACTTTATTATCTACTAGACTGTTATAAGGTAAAAAAAAAACCACTTTAAAGCTGAATAAATTCCTTCCCTTTTTTAATGTTTGATTGCAAACACAATGATTGATATTCAAACACCAAACTGCTTTATCTCATCTTCTTTAACTGTATAGAAAAATTGCTTCTCTTTTACAGGAGCTAAAGGGAAACTTGAAATGGGTTGATCAGACTCATTGTAGAGTAAAAAAACAAACTGAATATTCACCACATTTTGGGCAACCAGCTCACATTTATGGCCATATGTTTACTTCAATTTGTGATGTTTTTACCAGAAACCATCATTTATTTCTGGTTTCCAGCACAAAATGCCTTATAATGAATAATGGGATTGCTTAATGACTATGGTGTTTGTTAACAATTGCCATGTTTGCTAAAAAGGCATGGCATATTATCAGGCATGGCATATTATCATGATTTATGACTGAAATTGTGGTCCTAAGTCGAGGACTACTTCTACATAAAAGTCCGCCTGATTCTTTTTTCCTGTCTGTGTTTGTCCTTTTAAGTAAGAGGGATTTATTTTCCTATTTGTAAAGGACCATAGTTGCAAACTTTAAGCTTGAATCTTTGTGAGCATAACAATTGCCTTAAATGTCACCACCACCATACCAGATTCTGTCAAGGCCTGAGATGGAGGCCACAAATGGCTTTCTGGATGTTTGTGATATTCTAGGCCAGTGGTGGCGAACCTAAGGCACGTGTGCCAGAGGCGGCACTCGGAGCCCTCTCTGTGGGCACACGTGCCGTTGCCGTTTCCCCAGCCTCGCCTCCCCCCACGACCCCCTCTTCACCAGCAGCCCCCCCTGGAGGAGAGTCACCCCCGAGCGTGGCCCACACGGAGCAGCGCAGCCAAGGACATGGCAGCCAGGCAGTGTAGACAAGACTGCCCTCAGGCCCCACCCCGCACAGTTGATGCTGCGGGGCGCAGGCAGAGGGCGTGGCTGC
>NW_015402585.1:0-3702 GCF_001527695.2 Protobothrops mucrosquamatus
TGTCAGAATTTCTCTGCTACAGCAATAGCAATAAGACTTGTATACCACTTCACATTGCTTTACAGCCCTCTGGGAGCAGTTTACAGAATCAGCATGTTGCCCCCAACAATTGGGTCCTCATTTTACTGACCTCGGAAGGATGGAAGGCTGAGTCAACCCTGAGCCGGTGAGACTTGAATTGCCAAACTGTTGGCAGTCAACAGAATTATCCTGCAATACTGCATTCTAGCCACTGCACCACCACAACTCTTGTATGAGTCATATAAGACATATAGGGCAACAATTATGTAAATATACCATGAAGCTGATCCTCCTGTTTCTTAGAGCAATTTTTCCCACCGTGTCATTGTCCAAATGTGCTTGGCTATAATACAAGGACTTCCCTGTGAGGGTTGTTCTGACGTCCAGTTTGTTTTTTCCTTTTTCTTTATTGCTGGCAGTTCCTTTTCATACTTAGTGACTTCTCTAAGTTCATTCCATAATTACTCTGGTCCTCTGTCAATGATTCCATTCAAGACTTCGAAACGATTGGTGATATTCTCTTTGAAAATGGTGATCATATCATGGAAACTGACCGGCTTTCTTCTTTTTCCTTAGCTTAACCTGGACTCTTGCACATGAGAAATTTGTGATCTGTACACAATCAGCGCTTGGCCATGACTTTGATGTTATAATGGAGCTCCTCCACCTCCATTTAGCAATAATATAGCCAATTTGATTTATATATACACTCTGTTTGGTGATGTCCATGTATAGTTGAGTCATTTTGGTTGTTTGAAGGCAGTGTGGTAGTATGAAATAAATATGAAAAATATAAGTATAAATAATATCTAGGCATTATTATAATTTCTCCCATCATTTTTCAGCTCTTTATGGCACTCCAAGTCATTAGCTGCTGGTATTGCTCATAATGCCTACTTAAATAGAGTAATTTGAGGGCTCACATACGTGCTACTAGATTTCTTTTTTCTCCATTTTTTGGGGAGCTATTAAAAAAGACAGCACATGTGGTACAAGTATTGAACAGAATTGGTGAAATGGCAACTTATTAAAAGAATCTGTCTTACTTCAGACTTGAACTGGATTAATACAGTTCCAGTCCCCAAGAATCTTAGTTTTAGAAGCATGGGAGTAAGGTTTACTAAAAAAAACTGCTAATACAAAAACAGACTAAAGTAACATACTTTGAAATGTTGGACAATTATTGGTTGCTAAAATGGTATAAAGCTGGCATAAGTTTGTGCAGCACTTTGACCCAAGACCAGGAAAAAAGAATAGCAATGATTCTTCTTTAGGGTGTTACTTGTGTTACTGACAATTCCTATGTTCACATTGACATATACTCAACCCCTTTTTGGACCGGGAATCCAAAAAAATTGCACAATCCTAGGGTGCAGCACAAATAAAGCTTAACTTTATAAATTCAGAAGAAATAAACTTGTCTCAATCAGGAACTTAATGATGAGAAATTACTTTTAAGTTTCAAAAACTTTATCCATTATATAAATAACAGTTTTGTACACTTCTTACAAATAGTTAGCAGTAGACCCTATTGTTCACTTTCTTTCTTTCTTTCTTTCTTTCTTTCTTTCTTTCTTTCTTTCTTTCTTCTTTCTTTCTTTCTTTCTTTCTTTCCTTCCTTCCTTCCTTCCTTTTTTCTTTTTCTTCCTTCCTTCCTTCTTTCTTCCTTTCTTTCTTCCTCTCTCCCTCCATCCCTGCCTGTATTCTATGCTCTTGTAATCAAAGTTTTGTAAGCCAATGCACTATTAGCCACTCAGAAGATATGGGGTTGGGTTTTTTTGTTTTGTTTTGTTTTTGGACTATAGAGAGATTATGGTGTTGGTTAGGGATGATTACCAAAAGGAACAAGTGACGCAGTTGCACAATACTCATTTGCATAAAGAAAAGAAGCCATAGAATTACTGGAGCGCTCCTGGGCCATAAAAATGTCATTCCCTATAATAGGAAGGATCCTCAATGGAACAGTCTTTGCCCATATTATAGCAAATGAAACTTAATGATGGGCCACAGGACACAGCATTTTGTCTAAAACTCTTTGTGCATACCAGGGTAGCTGAAGGATAAAATTATACACTGCTTCAGTAAACTATCTTTTACCCAAGCCACGTTTGGAAGCAAACGACATTTTTTCCCCCAAGTCATACTTTTACCCAGGTATAAATTGCAATGGGTACAAATGACAGAACTGCATTTCTTTAGGTGGAAAAAGAGGCAATCATAACAAATTATACTTTTCTAAAGTTATCATCAGTCTCTGTCAAATTGTTCTTCAAACAGCGGTCTGGAAAAACCACCCGATTCGCCTTTAATTTACACAGATGTCTACTTTCCTTTGTGCTACTTCTATCCTTGGGATGGCAACTTCCATTTTTTTTGTAAAGGCTTGTGTTGTTCTGAAGGCTTAAAAGATGAACGGCGGTATTTTTATCCTATTATCATGCAAATTCTGCTTTTACCCCCTTAATGATCTATAAACACAAAGGGTTGGATAATCACTCTTCTATAATGATGATGGATGAAGAGAAGGTGAGATGATCTAACCACATCAAAGTATGTTCTCTTAAGCACAAAGAACCCCCAGGTCCAAAGTCTTTTAAGTACACAAAGCAGAAACAGGGCTTTCACTGCCCAGTCTCTCATCTTAGATTGGCCTTTATTAAATAGAGACAAGCCACAAAGTTTTGCTCACTAACTTCAAGCTTGCTTAATGAAGTCCTAGCTGGTGAAGATTTTCCGGGTTGTGACTACTAATGCTCTCCCAATGTGAGGCTGCTCCAGTCACTCCAAGCAGTTGGTGTTTTATAGTACAATTAAGAGATTTCTTGTTAACAATGTTTAGCTGCCAAACTATTGTTAAATCAATATGTAACAGCTTGGCAGTAAATTCTTAAGGCATGCTTGGAAAAAAAAATATTTAGAAGAAATTCTTCAGAACAAAAAGAAACAGGACACTTCTCTGCTATTCACCAAAGCAGATTTTGATCTGTTTGTTGATTGAGTTTATAGAGCTGCCCAACATGAACAATCCCAGATACAATAAACCCCCCAAATAAAGCAAGATAATTTCAATTAAAATTCAACCAGATATTAATAGGTAACCAGAAACATTTGTAACTCCCTCCAGATGGAGACTAGTATCTTGTTTCAGATTGCCCCATAATTAAGATTCCAGCTAAAATACTTTAATTTAGCTGAATGATACTACAATTCCCACAAACTTTAGTTTACAATAAGCAAAGATCTTTGGGGAATCTCTATTTATCATCTATCTATCTATCTATCTATCTATCTATCTATCTATCTATCTATCTATCTATCTATCTATCTACCTACCTACCTACCTACCTACCTACCTACCTATCACTTTACAATGCCTTAGTAAGGCCACACATGGAATACTGCATCCAGTTTTGGTCACCACGATGTAAAAAAGATGTTGAGACTCTAGAAAGAGTACAGAGAAGAGCAACAAAGATGATCATGGGACTGGAGGCCAAAGCATATAAGGAAAGGCTGCTGGAATTGGGTATGTCTAGTTTAATGAAGAGAAGGACGAGGGGGGACATGATAGCAGTATTCCAATATCTCAGGGGCTGCCACAAAGAAGAGGGAGTCAAGCTATTTTCCAAGGCGCCTGAAGGCAGGACAAGAAGCAACGGATGGAAACTAATCAAGGAGAGA
>NW_015402586.1:0-3702 GCF_001527695.2 Protobothrops mucrosquamatus
CAGTCTGCAAATCAACTCTCCGGATTCCTGAATCCTCTTCTCTTTTTTGCAAGGCCACACTTGGAATCCGGCATCCAGTTTTGGTCACCACGATGTAAAAAAGATGTTGAGACTCTAGAAAGAGTGCAGAGAAGAGCAACAAAGATGATCAGGGGACTGGAGGCTGCTGGACATATAAGGAAAGGCTGCTGGAATTGGGGATGTCTAGTTTAATGAAGAGAAGGACGAGGGGGGACAGGATAGCAGTGTTCCAGTATCTCAGGGGCTGCCCCAAAGAAGAGGGAGTCAAGCTATTCTCCAAAGCCCCTGAAGGCAGGACAAGAAGCAACGGATGGAAACTAACCAAGGAGAGAAGCAACCTAGAACTAAGGAGAAACTTCCTGACAGTGAGAACAATTAACCAGTGGAACAATCTGCCTCCAGAAGGGGTGAATCCTCCAACACTGGAAGTTTTAAAGAAGAGACTGGACAGCCATTTGTCCGAAATGGTATAGGGTTTCCTTCCTGAGCAGGGGGTTGGACTAGATGACCTCCAAGGTCCCTTCCAATTTTATTATTATTATTACTTCCTTCCTCCCTGGGAAAAAGTTTGAAAGGCCTTAGCCCTTGTCCCCCTTCCTGAGTTAAAAGGCTACCCCCCCCAAGCAAAGCTTCTCCCAGCTCCCCCTTCCCCAAATAAACCCAATTTGCTTCTCTACAGTCACAGAGTAACTAGTTGGAAGGGACCTTGGAGGTCTTCTAGTCCAACCTCCTGCTCAAGCAGGAGACCTGTTCCAGACAAATGGCTGTCCAATCTCTTCTTGGAAGCCTCCAGGGATGGAGCACCCACAGCTTCTGGTGGCGAGCTGTTCCACTGGTTAATTGTCCCCACTGTTAGGCAGTTTCTCCTTAACTCCAGCTTGCTTCTCTCTTTGATGAGTTTCCACCCGTTGCTTCCTGTCCTGCCTTCTGGTGCTTTGGAGAATAGCTTGACTCCCTCTTCTTTGGGGGCAGCCCCTCAGCTCATGTTTTGGATCATATTCAGGCAGAAATACTGACAATTCTAAAAGCTTCACAAATGGGGCTGTGTGTGTGTGTGGGTGTGTGTTTTCCTGGATCACTACGCGGCTCGTCTAGTTTCTGCACTGCAGGATCGTGTCTCTTTCACACCAAGTTTTCTATTCGGCTCTCTGGACTCATTTAAAAGCAATAAGCAGGATGTCTGTCATGAGGGTAAAGGTTAGATTTAAACATATTTACTTCTAAGGAGGCCCTGTTGAATAGCAGAGGACAGAACTACAAATACATAAATAAGCCTAGGACCGTTGAGAAGAACAGCTGCTGGGTGAATAAGCAAGTTTCGTAGTTTGAAAATGGAAACTGACTTTGAGATAAGATATGGTGGTAATGTAAAAGTTCACCAGATGATAAACAGGATAGTTTATCCCACATATGCAGTAGTGAGGATCCTGAGTTTTGATCCAATGGGAAGCTAACTCAACTTATCCCCTGCGCCAATCCATCAATTCTAACAGGAGAAAGAGGATGGATCAAACAAAATGAAATTCAACGCAGGTAAAAGTAAGATTTTACACTTAGGCAAAAAAAAAACCCAGCTGCCTAGGTACAGGCTAGGTGAAACTTGGTTTAATACAAGTAACTGTGAGCGGGAACTTGGAGTCGTAGTAGACAATCACTTCAATGTGAGCCCTTGAAGTGTGCGGCCGCAGCCAAAAAGGCCAACACAGTGCTAGGCTGCATTAACAGAGGGATGGAATCAAGATCACGTGAAGTGTTAGTACCACTGTACAAAGCCTTAGTACAGCCACCCTTGAAATATTGCACCAGAATATAAAACAGATGTTGAGATGCTGGAAAGAGTGCAGAGAAGAGCAACAAAGGTTATCAGGGGATTGGAGGCTAAAACATAGGAAGGACGGTTGCAGGAATGGAAAGAAGGACCAGGGGTGACACAATAGCAGTCTTCCAATATCTGAGGGGCTGCCCCAAAGAAGAGGGAGTCAAGCTATTCTCCAAAGCACCAGAAGGCAAGACAAGAACCAACGGATGGAAACTAACCAAGGAGAGAAGCAACTTAGAACTAAGGAGCTATTTGTTTAATTGTGAGGACAATTAAACCAGTGGAGCAACCTGCCTCCAGAAGTTGTGGGTGCTCCAACACTGGAGGCTTTCAAAAAGAGACTGGACAACCATTTGTCTGAAATGGTGTAGGGTCCCTTGCTCGAGCAGGGGGTTGCACTAGATGACCTCCAAGGTCCCTTCCAACTCTATTATTCTAGGTTCTACGTCAGATGCTCGTAGCCCGCTGAAAAAATTTCTCCTGCAGCTGTGAGGAAAACTGTTTTGTTCCTTTTTATTTTTTGGTTTAAAGCGTGTTCATTTCTAAAATCGGAGACAGATGCGCTCACGGGCACCTGCGCCTTTACAAAACCGCCCAGAGGATTTGACCTTTTCTTCCTAATTCCCCAAAGACCAAGAACAGACAGCGCCATGAATTTTGGACTGACCACAGCTGTCTTCCCCCAGATCAAGGTAAAGGTCAAGGCAGGGGAGGGAAAAAAGATCACAAAACTGGAATTCACACCCATAACTTGGTTTTGAAGAAGGGATCAGCAGCACTCTGGATAGAAAACTCAAGGCCTGCATACGGGCGAGTGAAAACGAAAAGATGGGAGTCGCAGAAAACAAGGAATATACGTTAGTTGAAAACTTGCCAGCCAGTTATGAACAGTACTATATATTCTCCAAAGAAGCTCCGGAAATAGGACTTTTTAAAAGCGGGAAAAGGGAACTTAAAACCCGCAAAATGATGTCCCTCTTTGTGTTTGGTGTAAAGAAATATGAACTTTTGGTGAAGGAAAAGTTTTTTGAAGTTCTGGAACGGAAAGAGCTTCTTCGATACCGAACGGTGGAAGAGGGGAGAGCATCGTCTCCCTCAAAATTATGGGAGGGGAGAAAATGCCCTGTTCTCTGTAGGGCCAGGGTGTGTGTGTGTGTCCCCCCCCCCCGTCCAATGAAGAGCACGCCTCATTCATTTGCAAACCCTGGTCAAAAGGGCTTTGTGAAAAGCCTTGGGTTTAGCCTCGGGGATGTCCGTTCCGTGCACCACCAGACACACGCCAGCAAAACATGGCGGGTCCTTCCTCCCAATAGGTGGAGAGCGACAACAAGGACACAAATCCACATACACTCTTTCGACTCAGGGGACGCAGCGTCGGCGTGGGCCACAGAACGCGGATCAGATCCCTTTGCAGAATGGCTCCCTGTTGGGGCAGACCCTAAGACTATTTCTTCCCTGTCTTAAGCTAAAAGGATCCATTAAACCTTAGGGGCCCAAAAATTAAAGAAGGAACATTTTATCACATGTGGTGGCTGTGCCCCAAAGTAAAAAATTATTGGGAACGGATAAGAGATTGGATACAGGAGATAACTGAGATACAAATGGATTTCAAACCAGAAATATTTCTTTTGGGCATAATACATTTAAAGATGGGAAAACAACCCCAACACATCATTATACACATATTGACTGCAGCTCGTATAGCATATGCGCAATGTTGGAAGAGTGAAAATATTCCCACAAATGATATGATTATGTATAAAATTTTGGAATGCGCAGAAATGAACAAACTTACGTTAGAATTAAAAGACAAGGAGACGTCAGAATTTTATGAAATTTGGAATAAATGTTATAATTGGCTA
>NW_015402587.1:0-3702 GCF_001527695.2 Protobothrops mucrosquamatus
GGTGCAATCCCAAAACAACTGGAGCACCACTTGAACACCATTGGCATTGACAAATTCGCTATTAGTCAATTGCAAAAGGCGGCCTTACTAGGAACTGCTTCCATCCTGCGACGATATCTGTAATACCATCAAACATCCACATCTGCCTATCCCAGGTCCTGGGTAAGGACTCGATAGGTAGACAAAATGCCAAATCCAGCCTGAACATCTGGCTGACTGTGCGATGATCCATAATAATAATAATAATAGTAAAGTTGGAAGGGACCTTGAAGGTCATCTAGTCCAACCCCCTGCTCAGGTAGGAAACCCTATACCATTTTGGACAAAAGGCTGTCCAGTCTCTTCTTAAAAACTTCCTGTGTTGGAGCATTCACCGCTTCTGGAAGCAGGTTGTTCCACATATGTCACTTGCAGATTTCATTTGTAGATTTTACTTAATACTATACATTCAAAATTAATCTGAGAGATCCACTGTATTTTTGCTTAGATTTGTCAAATAGCTAGAAGTTTTGAAAAGAAGACCTTTTAAGTTCAATATTTCAAAGAGCCAGATAGAATTTATTTCTTATACTAATAAGTGGAATGCCATTTATATGCATCCAAAATTACACTGGCCAAACCCAACATTGAAATATTAGAAAGGCTTGAAGCAGTCCTGAGATTTGCAGAAATATTAAGATTTTTTAGAGAAAAGATTTGGGGTTTAGAGGCTCCTAATAATGTCATTGATCAGGAAAAGCTGGCCAACTATTATGGGGGCATTAGAGCGAGTGCCTTCGGAGAGAAAATAAATAGAAAATCACAAGAAAATTTCTTGTGAAAAGGTCCCACAGGTGGAAGCTTTTATCTAAATATTTTCTTTGGTATCTGTCTTCTGCCACCATCTGAAGAACTTTATAATTAAATGAATGTTTGATTCTAGAGAGGCTTATCTTATTTGTCAATAACTCCGCTTCTTTCAGTAGTCCTCTCAGGCTATTTTATGGGGGGTGGTGTAATTTCATAAAAGAATTACTGTTTTATTGTATGTTTGCTCTTTTGTTTTGCTAACTGCTTGGAGCAACTCATTTAAAGGGGGGAAGTGCAGTATCAAATATTGTATTGTTAAATAAATATATGGGATATCCTTGAATATGAAGTACCGTAACTGAACAGGACCATTGAGTATGGTAAGATATACAAGCCGCCTGTTTTGAACAGAATAATATAAGGATGCTTTAAGTCTCAAGTAGGGATTTGAACCAGGGCAATTTCAACTGTTTCTTCTTCCTAATTAAGATGAAATGCTTTGGTGGTCTTTAGAAAGATTAATGAGAGCCTGTACCTATAATAATTATGATTATTATTGTGATTGTAAGTTGATTTGTATATTGGCAGCAAGCCATGGAGAAGACCAGGAAATTAATGGTAATGAGTCTGAATAATTATTTGCTCCAAATAGAGGAAGGATTGAATATAAACATATAAATAAATAGCATAAATAGGATTCCTTGCAATTTTCTATTTTTTATGAGAGTTTGCCACAAGAAAAAAGTCACATGCTGATAATTGTTGGACAATTGTGTATAGCATACTGAATTTTTAGTTCTTCATTCAATTATTCTTAAACTATTTATGTTATTTTTTAATTTTATTTTATTTATTAAATTTATTGGCTACCAATCACACCACAGGGTAACATTGCCATGATAAATGATTTAACTTTTTCCAGACACCATTTCCAATGTTCTACTTAGGAGAAATAATTATTTCTGTTATAGAGGATATAAAAGGGGACTTGGCCTGTTATTCAAAAGCACCCTTGTCATCTTACTGAACATCACTATTTCTTTTAAGCTATGCTGTTCTTTGAAGATGGAGAGATTGCATTTAGTCCCTCAGGAGACACCACTTCTGTAAAATAATACAAATCTCCTTTTTTACGTTTGTTTCTCATCTTAGTTGAGTGAGCAATTTGGGTTCAATTCAACACATGAAGTGCTGTGACATGACTTTCTGTTGTAAGTGGGACTGGAGAGTGACTTCAGGGTATTATTCTCTGAACGATATTTTGCTTTGTTGACCTTAGTGTCTGTTCACAAAGCAAATGAGAGCTTGGTGATCCGGTGCCCCAATAATTTATTCTAAGACCTCCCATGTATCAACAATTTTCCAAAGACAACATCATTCTTGTTCACAGTAAAGCTTAATTTGCAGTCCTCTTGAACAAAAACAGCTTAATCATTTAATATGTAATAAAGATCCAGTTTGGTGCATACCTGATCCACAACTTACAACAATTCATTTAGCAACTGTTCTAAGGTATGACAGTGCTGAAAAAAGGGACTTATGACTGGTTCTCACACTTTAAGTCATCACAGTGCTTGCAGTCACGTGATTAAAATTTAGGCCCTTGTTAACTGGCATGGATTTATGATGATTATAGCATTCCAGGGTCATGTGACCTGCCCAGTTGGCTTATGAGTTTATGAAGGAAGCTGGATTCACTTTATGATTGCATGTTTTACTTAACAATTGTGGTGGTTCGCTTAATGGCCATGGCAAAAAAAGTTGTAAAATTGGTCACAAGTCACTTAACAACCACCTAACTTAGCAAGGGAAGTTCTGGTCCCAATTTTGGTCATAAGCTGAGGATTACCTGTAGCACTTAAGGCATCAGGCTAGAAATCAGGATACTATGAATTCTAGTCTGCCTTAGGTACAAAGCCAGTTGGGTGATCTTGGGCTAGCCACTCTCTACTCAGCCCTGGGATGGAGGCAATGGCAAACCACTTCCGAAAAACCTTGGCAAGAAAACTGCAGGGACTCCAAGAATTGGACATGATTGAATGGAACAAGGAAAATAGCTGCTTGTTTTTAATTCTGTATTAGTTGAGGAACAATATAAAAAGAATGTAACTATCTTTAAGTGCCAAGCATTTTCTTAAGGGAAAATCATATGCACAGAGTTAAACCTTCAGGGACCTATTTCCAACAAGCAATGAGAACTATTTTTATCCGCTTCTTAGTTTGCTTTATGTGAGCTATTAAGAAATACATAAAAACTATATGCATTCATATTACTCATAAATATCTAAAAAGAACAAAACATATATAAGGCTGGTATTTTTTTTTTTAAAAAAAACATTAATGCACAAACATTAGCCCAGTGCAAGTAGGTTTAGACCAAAGGTAAATGTATTTTGGTAGCTTTGCTATAATTTCTTAAACTTGTGTTTGAGTTATATAAGTTGGACCCACTTTGCACTCTTCTTCTTCTGAATATTGTAATGTTTCTTCAAAAAATACCATTACCAATACTTCCTTTTTTGGGAATAACTATATCCATAGATCATTATCCCCATTTTACTAAGTTACCATTAAAGCTACTTCATGCTGAACTCAATGAATCTGGCCAGAGTAAACGGATATAAGATTACATAATTAATGGGAATTTGTTCCCATTAAAATAGGTGAGGACTCACAGATGTTTTAATGGTTCTGATTAATATAGCAGTTGCAGCAGAAAGTTATTTCAGCCTGAGTTGAACTCTCAGTTATGTTTTTCATGTGGTTTGGTTGTACATACCTCCATTTTTTTAAACCAAAAATTTAATCAGGAATGAAATTCTAAGGAAGACAATGGAAAAGCAAGGTTTAATGCTCTGCTTAAGCTGCATTGTTCTCACTCCTTTGTTAGCTATTTAATAAAGAAAAAGCAAC
>NW_015402588.1:0-3701 GCF_001527695.2 Protobothrops mucrosquamatus
CTTGAGGGCGCGGCGAAAAGATAGGAGATCCGGAATCGTCCGGATCTCGGGGGGTAGTTCGTTCCAGAGGGTGGGGGCACCCACAGAGAAGGCCCTCCCCCTGGGGGTCGCCAGCCGACACTGCTTGGCCGACGGCACCCTGAGGAGGCCCGCTCTGTGGGAGCGTACTGGTCTGTGAGAGAAAATCTGTGGCAGAAGGTTGGTAACCCAACCCTAATCCTGATTTCTCCATTAGACATGTCCCAGATGACATGTCCCAGATGAGTGTGCATAGGATTGCAACCTAAATGAACTTGTTTGAAAAACATTTGTGGCAATTGTTATTACACAATGTAGTCTTCATGAGATAATTGTTTCTGCTCCTGCTTTCTCTATTCAATGAATACTAAGCCAAAGGAACCAGTAAGTTATGGATTTGTTTATTATAAATGCCATGCCTTTCATCTTTTTTGATAACAGCTGTAAATGGAAATGTTTTAAATCATTTCTGTATTTTATCCACTTTCTAAGTCATGAAGATGCTCGTTGATCTTTATAATTTTTTGAAGGGAGTTATATTGTTTCCCCATTTAATTCATTTACTGTGGTAACCTGAGTGTCTGAGCACTGGAAAACAATAATAATATAAAACTTCTGAAAGTTAAGAAACCTTATTAATACCAGTTCCCACTTTTCATTGTGGTTTGGAAATATCATTTTTCCATCTGCAAAATTATATGATCTGTACAGGACAGGAATTTGTTTCTAGATCAGGGGTTCCCAACCCCCATTCCATGGACCGGCACTGGTCCGCAGCATGCCAGAAACCAGGCTGCACAAACAAGCAAAGACCCATCCACGGGATGCAGGCAGCACACAAACCATGCCCTCTCCAGTCCACGGAAAAACCTCTCACCACAGAACCAGTCCCTGGAGCCCAAAAGGTTGGGGGCCACTGCTCTAGATTACTATGGAGCAGCAATCCTATATATATTTGCTGGAGAATACACAGCTCATTGAATACAGACAGTTTTTTAATAAATAGTAAATGGCTGTGTCTATAGTCTCCGGAATCTTAAAGGTGAATTATAAAATCAGAAAAAGTTATAGATCTGATTTAGAATTTTGAAATAAAGTGAGTGGGAAACATAAATAATATCACTATTTTCAGTACAAATTATGCTTAGATTTTCACTGTATAATACCAAGCCCTCTGTATCAGCAAATAAGACAGTGCTTTCTAGTGATTCTCAATCCAATAAAAGTGGCACATGTAGAAAATTGTAGTTTTGGGCTTAAAAATAAAAATGCCTTTTAAGATTTATTCTTTCAAATTAATTTTTAAAAATAAAATTAAGGATTCTTTGTAATTAGCCATGATTAGAAGAGTAAGATACAGTATTCTAAATAGTCTGTCAGATTCGAAGAAGACACACTATTATGCAATTCATCATTAGACACAGAGGTAGCTCTGCAGTCCCAGTCTGGCAGTACAGAGTCTAATACAATGGGGGCACTGGAAATCCAAATTCTTGTAGTAGTTGTGGGTGTTATTCTGTGATGCTGCTCATAGTTTTCTATCAGTTTTTGGGGGAGCCTGGTGGACACTTCATGGTGCAGGGCTCACCAATGTGTTCTGTTTGGAGCTGCAGCTTCTAGATAAGATAACCTTTATTGTCATTTTTTTACTGTGGGCACAACTGCACACATCAAAAATGAAATTTAGTTGCCCGCTCTCAAAGTGAAACACATACATGACACACCTAAATATACTATGTACAACATATGTATAGACCCACACCGCTACATATACATAGCAAATAAATATTAAGCACTGTCCATCTTGAATATATAACGGAAGGAGGAAGCTTGAGAGTTCACGAGGTTAACGCTGTATGGAATGAAACTATGGCTGAATCTGGATGTTCTGCTACGGATACCATGAAGTTCGCTTGGCTGGATGTTAAAGTGGAAAATGGGTTATTTTTAAACTGTCTATGACTATGTAATGCTTGCATGGTCAGCCTGGAGATATCTTCCCAGACTCCATGTCATGGTTCTGATGCTAAGACCAATTAAATCAGAATTCTGAGGCTAGAAGTTTCCTCAAAGAACATGTTAATTGGTTACAAAATATCAGCAAGGTCAAAAGTGAAACCAAGTCTGAAATTCCCTCCAAAGAGTTACCCTATTATAAAGTCAAACTTCCCACCCCATTGCTATGCATTCGGCTACGTTCTTCAGTAGAATAATTTGGCAGGCTTTCTAACAAAACGCCCAACCCTCTAAGCTAACTGATAGAATGACCTTGGCTCCCACGGGACACAGAATTGTTTAAACTAGCAAACATACTCCGCATCCCCTCCCTTTCATGTGGCAACCTAGAACGAGAAAGATGGCTGCAGCCAGGTTCGTTGTAGAGTTGACACTCCAATGCACTATAAGAGCTGAAGATGTTAACTAGCCTGATAACAAAACATTCGGAAACTGACCCTCAAGCTTGGAGAATGAACCTTCACCCTCAGCAACTGGTGAGGCATACAGTGGTCATCCATTCTGATGACATGTCCCAGCCATCTCACCTAAGTTCTTATAATCAAGCACTCAATGCTGGTGGACTTCATATGATCCAAAGCCTCCAGTTTGGAACACAGTCTTGCCAACAAATGCTGAGGATGGAGCAGAGAATGCACATGTGAAATTTCTCCAATTGATTGATGTGCCTTTGATACAGAGTCCAGCAATCATATTCCTATAGGAGAGGAGGGATAACCATAGCTCTGTACACTTTTAGCTTTATGGAGATATGGATATTTTGTTGACTGAGCACTCTAGTATGCAGCCACTTGTGGGCCTTGCTGGCCTTGCTAATTTGAGAGTCAATTTATTTGTCCAAAGACCCATCACTCAAGATGATGCTTCCCAAGTATTTGAAGCTGTTTAGATTTTTCAATTAAGTGATGTCAATAGTCATTAGTTCTAACCAATGACATCGTAAGAAATTAAAACATGAGGCTAGTTCTGCTGGATCAAGCCAAAGTTAATCTACAATCCCTGGTTGTCTCCTCCTTTCCAGTTTACTGTAGTTTTCAAATGTGAAGGCAAAATTGTAGGTAGTATTGCAGATGCAAAGGTATCTATTTGTCTAAGAGCTGTACACTGTTAGCAATTTTAAAGGTCTTTCCTAATGATCCATACTATGGAATTGCCCTTTCACAGCAGCCATGCACTAAATCAAATAAACCATCCATTATTATGCCTATTTTTTTCTTGTTTACTTATATACAGCTTAGACTCTCTTAATCTATATGTACAGTAGTTTTTGCTCAATATGCATTAATTTATATTTAAATTGTACCCTATTTATCTTCAGTTTGAGGAGACTCTTATGGATGTCTTTACAATCATACTATTCCAAAATGTTTAGCATCATCCAAGCCTTGGCTAGCACCCTGCTTACTTGTAACTCAAGATACTTTGTAAGTAAATTCAAAAGCATTGGTCCAAAATCAATTTTTTGAAGAATCCACTTCTTATAGCTATCTATTCAGAATTTTTAAACCAGTTGCAATCCATAAAAATATGGAACTTTGTCAAAGATTTTTTGAATTATAATTGTGGGCAGCAAGATGTTATCATACAGAACATAGTGTTGCTTAATGTTTAAATGATCATTGCACTTCTATCAATGATTAGTCAGCATGAGAAGAGGAATTAGATCT
>NW_015402589.1:0-3701 GCF_001527695.2 Protobothrops mucrosquamatus
TCCCCAAAATCTCGGCACCCTCCAAATTATTCTTCCATCCGCTCCGTTCCTCTCTTCGACCTGTTATCTCCCCACTCCTTTCTTTCTCGAAGACCCCTATATCTCTCAACTTGCCATCATACCACTCGTTACGTTCACCTATGTGCTTGTTTCTCCCTACCCCATCTTCCACTCCCCCTCTCACACCCCCATCCGTATCATCCAAAAGTCCTTCATCCCCCTCGCGTCTCCTCCTCAGTCCATATGGCTTCCCGTTCTTTCCTTCTCCAACTAGTGGGCGTTCCGTCTTGTTCTGGAGTTCTCTCCTCATGTTAGATTCACTCGGGATGCCTTGGTGTTGATTAAGGGCAGGGCCTTCACATGCGGGGAACTTGGAGTCCTGGATTACTCTCTGAGTCTCCATATTCCAGGGGGTGGTGGTTCTAAACACCTTACGTCTGTGTTCCCGGTTTCTGGCGCGGTGATTGTCCTGCCACGTCTTGAGTGTTTGATGTGCCTGGCACATGTCAACATGCCGGTTGATGGAGTCCCGGCCCGAAAACCAGGCTTCTTTCAATAATCTACCACTTTTGGTGGCGTCCACAGCAAGGACCTGGGCATGCTCGAAGTCAAAGCGATGATCCTGCTCGGCCATGTGAGTCCATATCTGTGAATACTGCTCACCCCTTCTGATGGCCAAGTTATGTTCATGGAGGCGGGTCTTGGGTCTTTTAGATGTCTCACCCACGTAGTGGCTCTTACAGTCTAAGCAGTTAACTCTGTAAACCACTGTCGATCTTTCCATCGTGGGGAGGGGGTCTTTTGGGCGCATAATCTTCGAGCGTAGCGTTTGGTCCGGCTTATGGGCTACTTGTATGTTATAGGGGGCCAGTAGCCTGGCCATGGCCTCTGATACATTATTGATGTAAGGTAGTGTGACACGTGTGCGTGTGGTCTGTGTGTCAGGTTCCCTTTTCCATTGATTATTATGATGGGATCTTGGTCCCCCACTATATCGTCTCACGAACTTTGGGGGATAACCATTCAGGCGGCAGACCCGGTGCAAATGCCTCTTTTCCTCAAATTTAGCCCTCGCTGTGCTGCAATGCGTATGTATGCGCTGAAACAGCGTCCTAATACAGCTGGCCTTATGGGAAACCGGGTGATTGCTGCCATAGTGGAGGATGCGGTCCGTATGGGTTGATTTATGGTAAACTCTGGTATTAATAGAGCCATCTGGCAGTCGCTGGACCATTACGTCCAGGAAAGCCAGTGAGCCTCGCATCTCCTCCTCCATGGTGAATTTAATATCCGGATAGATGGAATTTAATATCCCCATAAGGTCAGCCCTATGCGCTCGTTTGACGACAACAAAGGTGTCGTCAACATACCGCGCCCAGAATCTGGGCCGGTACCGAGCCATAGCCTCGCGCTCCAACTGCTGGAGAACCATCTCTGCTATGACACTGGAGATGGGGGAGCCCATGGGTGTGCCTTTCACCTGCTCGTAAATAGTCCCTTGAAACGTGAAATTATTGTCCACTAAGTGGCTGATCCGACCACTCAGCCATTTGGCAACTCTGAGGTTGGTGTACCTTTAACTGAGATGATGGGGCGGAGGGGGACTCCTTTTTTGTGGACCTTTGGTAGGCCGTAAAACCTGGCCATGGCTGAGTCTCCTGGGCGTATCCTCCTTAAGGTGTCTTTGTCCATTTTCTTACCGTACTTAAAATTGTTAAGGAGTTTATTGATACAATTCTTGGTGGTCATGGGGTCTTTGTTGATGACTTTATATGCTGTCGTGTCGTTAAGCAACATCAAGATTTTTCTGTATATTGTGCTCTATGCATAACTATCATTGCTCTCCCCTTATCCGCCGGTAGGATAACGATAGTACTGTCCTTCCTCAGCTGTTCCAAAGCCTCCCTCTTCTCTCTGGACAGTATTTGACAGCGCTTATGGTTTATCAATAGCCCCGTGACCCGTTGTCTGATGGAGTTTCTGACATCATCCCCCACCTCGATCTGTCCCGCTCCCCTCTCCCCATGGCAAAGGCTTGTCTGGCATCCACAAACACCCCCCTCCCCAAATATGGGGTCCTTGCAGGGAAATAATGAATAGAATATAGAATAGAATAGAATAGAATAGAATAGAATAAAATAGAATAGAATATAGAATTAATAGAATAGAAATAAAATTGCGTTCCAGATTCCTGCCGGTCATGGCTTGGTAAAATCTAGCAGCAGGCCTGGATGCGGCTAGGAAAAACACGGGGAAGGTGGAATCCTATCTGAGATCAATGGAGAAAGCCCCCCCCCCACACACAAGCCCTTTCACTCCCCTTAATTCTTCGAACTTAAAATTTATCAGTACTTACTTTCAGGCAGCCTCATGGGCAGGGTCCGTGGGCTTACCTACAGACAAAAGGAGTCTGTTGCCAGCGAGGTAGGAGCCCTCCGGGCCCAGTTCAGTGGCTGGGTTGGCTGGAAGTCCCTTTGTGGTCGCCAGATTGTGAGAAGAAATTTCATCTTCAGCGCAGATGAAAGAATAGACACTAAACAAAGCAAGCTGCCAGAAAGTAGATTTTATTTCAGAAACCAGACAGAGCAGGGACACAGCAATGGTTTCTGGACTAGCTAGTAGTTTTTCCATGGTGAATGGTCCAACTCTTATACCCCTTGTGTTATTGGAATTTTAATTGGATTTTGTAGAGGTTATTTGTCTTCCTAATTTTCCTAGCCTGATTTTGTTTAGACAGGAAGAGGTTAATCCTGTCTTCAGGAGATGGCTTGCTATGCTAATGGGTTCCTGTGTGTGTGTTTGTGCTAATCTTGTCAGTTTTTATATTATTTCTATCAGGTGGGTATTTCCATAGCCCCTAATCCGGTGGGTTTTTGATTGTTTACACAAGGCGCATGTTTTTGGTTTTTTGTCCTCTGGGTGTTTCTTTTGGCTAAATAGTTCTTGGCTGTCTGTCCAGTATTACACAGGGCAGGGGTGGAAGAGTGAGAGAAAAGAAAAGAAAAAAAACTCTTCTTTGGTACTTTTAAATTTCGGCCTGACTTACCGTTTTTCGTAAAGGGAAATGGCTGTTTCCTTGAAGCATTTTCTTCCCCCATCCTTCCTGGATGAATCTGCATTTGTAACAGCTAGTTTCTGGGTCTGGGTTTCTTTTGTGATTTTCTATTACTCCTTTTTAGAAGGTCTGATTGTGTAGTATTTCTAAAGAAAATGTTCTCCTATCTCAGGGGTTTAGGCTGGTTCTAATTTCCAATATATTTTGGTTAGGTATTATTGGATAATAATCTATCAGCTTGATCACCAAATTCCGCTTAGTTTCATTAATATTATACATTTTATATCTTTTCCAACTCTGCCCCTTCAGGAATCAATTTTAAATCAAATAAATCGTAACTGGCCTCTGACTTAGCACCCATTTTATTTAGCTGTTCTGCCCTGGTATTAGTAAATAGAGGACAGGTTTTAAATGGCTGAAATTTGCAGAGGCCCCTTTTATCAGCAGATGCTCACCAGGACACACCTGGGACAAGCCCGAACATCCTCTGAGCATGCCTGTCATGTACATGCCCACGCCTCATGAACATTCCCACTAACACGCCTCTACAGTGCTTGCTCAGAAAGCTATCCCTGGGGCAAGCCCGAACATGACTTAAGCATGTTTGTGATAAAGACGCATGCTCTGAATGGCTCTCTCATGTACA
>NW_015402590.1:0-3699 GCF_001527695.2 Protobothrops mucrosquamatus
AGAAGAAGAAGAAGAAGAAGAAGAAGAAGAAGAAGAAGAAGAAGAAGAAGAAGAAGAAGAAGAAGAAGAAGAAGAAGAAGAAGAAGAAGAAGAAGAAGAAGAAGAAGAAGAAGAAGAAGAAGAAGAAGAAGAAGAAGAAGAAGCCTTTCAGTGAATGTATTTAAAGAAAGGATTTACAGTCATCTACCTAGGGCAGTGGTGGCGAACCTATGGCATGGGTGCCAGAGGCGGCACTCAGAGCCCTCTCTGTGGGCACGCACGCCATCGCCCCAGTCCTAGGCCTTCAGCTGGGTTTTATAAAACCTTTTCGCTTTAGGCCTCCGCCACCGTGTGCAAAAAAAAAAGGTTCAATCAATCAGTCAACTTCAACTTCTCGCGGGAAAAAAAAAGATCTTGCAAAGTTGGAATTGATTGATTGAACATTTTAGTCCCACCCAGTCTGCCATTACCACCACAGCCACGCCCACCCAATGGGCCACACATAGCCAATGGGCCACACCCACCCGGCACCCGACGATGCATAAGTGGGTTTTGGATTGCAATTTGGGCACTCAAGTCTCTAAAAGGTTCACCATCACTGACCTAGGAGGTGTATTTACTTTGGATATCTGCAGGCAATGGCGCGACAAGTGTTGCTGCTTGGGAGTCCTGGCTGCAGCGGTCCTAAGGTAAGTGGGTACAGGGTGTGTGGGGCAGCTCCACCTCCACACACCCGTCTTAGCTTGATTTTTAGGCATGCATCTTACCAGTGGTGGAATTCAGCCAGTTAGCACCGGTTTGGCAGAACCGGTAGCTAATTTTTTGCTGCCAAGGCCAAGAATGGAGTTCCGGAAGTGGCATCCACACAGAGAACCGGTTGTTCACATATTTGAATCCCACCACTGCGCCTCACTCCAAAACTAGGGCTTATTTTAGGGGTAGGGCTTATATTAGGCGCATGGGTAAAAATCAAGCTAGGGCTTTTTTTTCAGGATAGATACATAGATATACAATATATTTAGATTTAGATACAGATATATTATTTATTCCATGTTATTCAATGATTCTATAAGGGTCTCCTGCTTGAGCAGGGGTTTGGACTAGATGACCTCCAAGGTCTCTTCCAACTCTATCATTCTGTAATTCATTCTGTAATTCTGTAACTATAGAAATAGATGATATAGCGATATTGATGATATAGATATACTGTAAATAGAGATGATATATATAGATATATAGGTAGACAATATAGATATATAGATGGTATAGGCACAGTATAGATATATATATGGATAAACATATTACCACAACTACATTGTTCAATAATCTGAGATTAAATAAGGTAGACATATTGCCCCCTACAATTTGAGTCCTCATTTTACCAGCCTTAGAAGTATGGAAGACTGAGTCAACTTTTTAGCCAGTGAAAATCGAACTGCCGGCTGTCGGCAGTCAGCAGAATTAACCTGCAATACTGATTCTAACTACTGTGCCACTATAGCTCATATCAGAGGAAGCTTTTTCAATGACTGTTTCATAACCAGAAGACTAGATAAAGCAGGTTTGCCCGCTTCCTTTCTGTCTGAGTTGACCCAGGAAAGGAGGACAAATGTAGATGACCAGGCTGAGTCCAAGGGAGGGGTCAAATGCATCATCAGTCACGAGTCCCTCTGCGCCCAGAAGAGATCTAAGTACCGCCTACCTTGAATTCCTTTGGCTCTTATTCATCGCCAACTTGCTTTGACCGTTAGTAGTTCTGATTCTTGTAGAGAGCATGAACTTGCAATAAATCTTTATTCTCATTTGAACTGCCTGGATCTTCTAATTTCCCTGGTGCTTGACAGTTAAAGAGTTAAAATAGGAGAAGAAAATATTTTACCCATCTGAAGGGATAGATAGTTAAATTGGTGAGTTAAGTCTGGAGGTGCTGGAGAAGACTCTTGAGAATCCCTTGAGATTAAGTCAGTCAATGCTAAAGGAACTCAACCCTGATTGTTCTTTGGAAGGACAGATAGTGAAGCTGAAGCTCAAATACTCTGTCCACCAAATAAGAAAGAGGACTCATTGGAAAAGGCCCTGATGTTGGGAAAGACTGAAGGCAAAAGCAGAAGGGGGCAGCAGAAGTTGAGATGGTTACATACAGTGGTGGGATTCAGCCAGTTCATACCACTTTGGCAGAACCGGTAGCTAATTTTTTGTTGCCCAGGCCCAGAATGGACTTCCAGAAGCGGCATCCATACAGAGAACCGGTTATTCACATATTTGAATCCCACCACTGGCTAGATAGCATCATCAACACAATGAACATGAATTTGGGCAGTCAGTGAAAGACAGGGGGGGGCTGGCATCCTATGATCCTTAGGATTGAGAAGAATTGGACCTGGCTTAGCGACTGAACAACAGCAAGTCCATTCTAGGACAAGAGAGTTTTTGATTGAACAACCTGGGTCTTGCATACATAGTCAACGCCATTTTTCCATTGTGTGAAATTTCTCAGTAGGCCAAATTGCTTCTGACACAAGTATCTTGTGCAATTAAAAGGGAAATGCAGAACAGCAGCACAGCCTAATCCTAGAGGAAGCAATGCTGTGCTCTAATAACTTAGGGAACCAGTTAGTTGGATGTAGCAGGAAGGAAAGTACAACATCCAGAGAACCAGCATTATACAGACAGTATACAGAATGCGGTAAATGCTGTTATCAATTAGGTTTCCATAATTTCGCCAGGGGATGAGGAGACAGCTTGGTAGAGTTTTGCTACCTGTGTTTTGGGACCCAGCCAAAGGAAAAAACACAGAGCTCTGACAAGATTCATATGGCTTCAAACAAACAAATAGAGAGTCCTCACCACATAAATCCATTCTGGCAAGCTACAGGGAAATGAAGGATGGGCCATCATTCAGAATGCAGCTGTGGGACTTTTCAACGAAAAGTGATAGAAGTGGAGGAAAACAGTCAACAGGTGAGTGGACCTACCTGCTTGAACATCTGTGGCTCTGGTTGCTGAGGTGCAAAGAAACATACAAAGCTGTCCTACAGCAACTGCTCAAGTCTCTCAGAGGACATAGAGTCTATTTTTGAAGTACACAACTAAAATCCCAGGGAGCTTCCAAAAGTCTTGAGTACGGTCCCCAATGCCCTTCCAAAACTTGTCATCAAGTTATAATTCTTAACAGGATGTGAAGAGAAACGCTCATTAACCCATGTGAGACTAGTAATCATATACACTAAAGATGTGCAGAACTTTCCATTCTGGGACACTTTGGACTATGTTGTGGAACCATGATAATTCAGGCATTCCAGATGTGGAACAGTCTTTTTCTATAAGATAAGTCTCCTTCTTAGAATTAGCAAATGTTCCAGATGTGCTTTTGTCTGTTCCTGCGTTTGCACATCCTTAATATCCAATATAATTAACTTTAAGGTAAAGGGAATGAAATCAAATATAGATTTTCATTTTGAATCCATCACCTTTGAAATATGAGCCCTGGCACAACAGTCAAACATCAAATGTCCCTCCCTCCTCCCATATCAAAGGTCTGAATTGTTCGTTTGAAGAAGCCTTTTGAAATTAGCTACACAAAATTAAGGCAAGGGCCACATGCAGTGTTACGTTCTTGGCTTTTCAATAATCTATAAATGCTTAATAGCTTTAGTTGGAAAACCACAGGTGAGCTTCTTGTGTCTTCTATCTTTTATAAGCTTCTTTTCTTCTCTGAAT
>NW_015402591.1:0-3698 GCF_001527695.2 Protobothrops mucrosquamatus
TGCAAAAATCTAGATCACCACTAGATGGGAGCAAACAAATTCAGCAGACTTTAGCTTTCTCCTGCCATCTAGTGGGCATTCTGGAGATTTGCTGCCTGGTTCTGGTAGCCCTATTTATCCCTGCAGATAACTCTAAGGTCAGTAGAAGTATTGTACCCATTGACATCAAGTTTCATGTTGGGAAGTGTGGAGATGACATATTTCCGAAGACTAAAATCTGAGTTCTCGTTCCTCTGAACTAGGAACATATTAAGAGCAGAAGCCATAATGCAGAACATTTTTTGTTACTGAGAAAGGTTTATTTGGAATTCGTCTTTGAGCCATTCTGAAAGTCTGTTTCAAGATATCCAGGGATCTACCATTTAGCTATCGCTGTTTATGTTCATACAATCTCCGGTTAGATTTGTATCCCTTCATTAAAAAATAAATAAAAGGCTAATGCTGTCTACAAATGGTTTCCTTTCTTCTTTCTTCTCCAACCTAATATTCTTGTCTCCTGCTCAGCTATCTAGATCTAGAAGAAACAGACTCGGCATGTAAAATAAATATTTGAATGACTATTTAAAGAAAACAAATCAATGTATAACCAACCAGTTTTTGTTATTTAATAGAAACCCTTCATATGGATTGTGGATTTTGATGTTGGGAAGATGTTGAGATTCCAAAACTTGATTTTTGATATTGAATTTGGTCCCGATTTTACTTTACTTCCTTCTTTTAAAACTCAGCCCATATTTTTACATAAGCAAACCTGCTGCATTATTTACCACAATTGATTAACCACTTAGCAGAACACTTATTAATGAAAAATTAATGTAAAGAAAAGAGCCCATCCTTTATTTTTAAAGTAAGAGTGGAATTCAAAATTTTCTCCTGTAAGTCTTGAAAGAAAGAGAAAGAAAGGGAAAGAAAGAAAGAAAGAAAGAAAGAGGGAGGGCGGAAAGGAAGAAGAAAGTAGAAAGAAAGAAAGAAAGAAAGAAAGAAAGAAAGAAAGAAAGAAAGAAAAAGAAAGAAAGAAAGAGAAAGAAAGAAAGAAAGAAAGAAAGAAAGAAAAAGAAAGAAAGGAAGAAAGATTTAACAAGTCATTTTCCCCCTCCCACACAGTTCCTATCTTTTTCCCACCTCTTTTCTGCATTCAGAGTAACCACAGATGTAACAGTATATTCATGTTGGCAAAATTATTTGCCTGTAGCCAAACAATTGAAAGTAAAAATTGATGATGAGATACTTCTGACAGCAGTACAATAGTCTTCTTGACATCCAAAAGCTTTTGGTTATGTCAAGCTTTCCCCAAAATCTACAATGTGGCATTTATTGCAAGCTGCAACCCAAAAGCTACATAATCAAAAAGGCCCATAATTAGAATCCTAACTTCGGTATCATATTAAATTGGAAATAGTCGGTATTATGCTTGAACATGACCCTGAGAATGAGATACACTCATAATATTTGTCTTGGCAACACTAATGGAAGCTCCAGGGGCTGTAGAAGCATCACAGACCTAACCAAGTCAATCAGTGGTTGCCTTTGTGCAACATTTTAAACATGGCTAATTTTAAACTTGGCTACTTTGGGGTGTATAACCTCTTGTTGAATGCTATGTTTTGTACTTAATTTGTGATTTGAAGTACCGTGCAAGCGCCTACAACGGCTCTAACTGAGCAGACAAAAACATGCATATTGTTCCAACTGCCCATGTAAATTGAAAATGGTTCACAAAAGGAAAATCAGGGTGAAACTGTATGAAATGCAGAGAGAATTGGGTAGTCCTCCAGTTACGAATGTCATTGAACCTGGCAATTAAGGTCCTATGCTGTGATGGCCACAAAGCAGGTCACCACATGACCGGACTCGAAATTACAACCTTTTTTTTGCCATAGTTATTAGCAAATGGGGTCATGAAGAGAATGCCACAGTCTTAAAGTGAACACACATAATCATTAAATGAACCCATTGTTCACTGGGGCAGGTTTTGCCAGAAATCTGAAGTAAATTTCAGTTACTATATTTTCCCGTACTTTGAAGTTCTTCAGGAATTTCTGCCAAATACTTAACAATTTTCTGGAGAAATTGATTTAAATGATTGAGCCATGACTAGGAAGATCTGAGAATCTTTTTTTTTTTTTGATGGAACACAATCACCCTATGGCATTAATACAGCTGGCTTTACAGGCTGTTCATGCATCATTGAATAGAATAGAGCTGGAAGGGACCTTGGAGGTCTTCTAGTCCAGCCCTCTGTTCAAGCAGGCGAGCCTATACCATCTCAGACAAGTGACTGTCTAGCCTCTTCTTAAAAACCTCCAGTGATGGAGCACCCATGACTTCTGGAGGCAAGCTGTTCCACTGGTTAATTGTCCTCACTGTCAGGAAGTTTCTCCTTAATTCCAGGTTGCTTCTCTCTTTGATCAGTTTCCAACCATTGTTTCTTGTCCTGCCCTCTGGTGCTTTGGAGAATAATTTGACCCCCTCTTCTTTGTGGCAGCCCCTCAACTACTGGAATACTGCTATCATGTCACCCCTGTTTCTTCTTTTCTTTAGACTAGCCAAACCCAAGTTCTGCAGCCATTCTTCAATTTACTTGTTTTTATTTATTGCCACAAGTTGTAAAAAGCTGCCTCATTCTAGATTTGTTTTAAGGTTAAGATCACCCCATTCATCGGAGGAATCATCTTATTCGTTTAGAGCATACACATATTAACGGAATGAAAAGAGGAAAAAAATAACTGAACCCAAATCAACTTGTTCTCCTTCCCCCCCCCCCACCGCTTGTTTTGTTTTCACAACGCTACTAATCAATGCTCTACTCAACGAGTAATCAAACAGTTACATCAAGCAAGTTCCATTCACGGATTGCACACCTTAATTTTATTCTGGACATCTGCAGGAAAATGCTGACAAACAACATTGTCCTGATCATCCCTTTCTTCACAGTGAAAAGAAGCCAAATAAGATGCTAAAAAAATAATAAAAGAAACTATTATTCTTGACACAAACGGTACATTTTAAAGTAATTATGGGAGAATGCAAAACAAAACGCAGCCTGCTTCGCGGGAACCTATGAATGTTGCAATGTTCTGTGGATCGGTTTTACATTCCGTCTGAAGGGGGTTGATTAATTGGTTTGTTGTATCGCCAAATTGAATGCACCGTGTAATGTGGTTGCTGTTTGGAGCAGAGAGTCTTGCGGGATGCCAAGTCTTGGACAGGAGACCAGAATCTCCAACAGTCTCCAAACTGTTATGCGCAGCCAGCTGTAAAAATCCATTCAGGAGAGGAAATACTTTCCCATCCTTTATTTATTTGCATTGAAATATTTATCTGGGATGTGAAGCATTCATAATAGATTGTCAATCTTTCGTGCCTTCTGACAAAGCTAGGTGACTGGGTACTTCAAGCGTTTCCCTCGCCCTTACACCGTCGCCAACAATTTTATAATTTCCACAGTTACAATATAGACTTCGCTTTTTCCTCTCTCTGCCCCCAGCCGAGGTGTTGGTAGAAGATTCTCCCTTGAAAAGAAATAAAGGAGGAGGAGGAGGAGGAGGAGGAGGAGGAGGAGGAGGAGAAGGAGAAGGAGAAGGAGAAGGAGAAGGAGAAGAAGAAGAAGAAGAAGAAGAAGAAGAAGAAGAAGAAGAAGAAGAAGAAGAAGAAGAAGAAGAAGAAGAAGAAGAAGAAGAAGAAGAAGAAGAAGAAGA
>NW_015402592.1:0-3698 GCF_001527695.2 Protobothrops mucrosquamatus
GAATGACTCCATATGAAAAAGCGCTATCTGCATTTAAAACGGTTCTTTCCCTGCAACGGGGAAATGATAACGTGTGTGGGGTAATTCCCCTGAATTGTTTTTCTTATGAATATCCCATTTCCAACTGAAGTGGACAAGTACTTCATAAAAGGGCTTTGTATTCGAGTTCTAAACATTCTCTGGTATAAACAGGAACAGACTGTAGCAGTGCTCCGCAGCTGTGTACAGATGTTGATTCTTTTTCTTCCCGTCATAAAATATCTCCATTCCAGCATTTTTTTCTCAGTCAAACAAATAAACAAAAACAGGACCACAGACCCAATAAACGAATCATAAAAGTTTTCTCCCCCCCCCCAGTCCTTTTTTCATCCTTATGTTAAAAGCTAATTTGCATTTAACCTTGCTGAAATCAATTCTATTTGATGCTTCAAAAGATTCATCAGGCTAAATCAAGCATTAGTGGAGCCAGGATGTTTATTTATCTTTTGGAATTGAGACATCCCTCCACGTCTTGCTTTACTCATTTAAAACAACCCTTTCCAAACTTCTTAATGTGTTACATTGTGCTTCAATTTTTTCCTATTGTGCTTCAAAAATCCTGCCAGGAACTCAGTCAACAGGCTGCTATGAAACCATTAGAAGTTCAGATCAAAGGGGTGGAGGATATTGTGATGGCAAATGTCCATTGATCTTGATCCTGACTAGATCAAAAACCCCGTAAAGAGTGGGGGACTTGCATAACTCCTCTTACTTTGAAGCTTATTGAAAACTAAGCCTCACACCAAGTTCTAACAATAGTTCTGTTGTTCTACTCTACTCTAGAACAATGGTGATCCTGCATCACATCCACACCAACTCTTTGTCACAAATGCCTAATTTGCAATAAATGGAACTGCTTCCTAAATTCATAATAGGATTGTAAATACTTAAAAACTTGGAATAATAAGTAAGCATTAGTTAAAGAGCACTGATTGTTTTCCAAGTTTTTTCTCAAACAAAAGCAATCTATGTTACATTTGTATAGCAGATTTCACCCATCTGGGCACGGTCTAGATGCCTAGACATCTTATCCCAGAATCCTTCCGCCAGAGTAGCCATTATTGAGGTTTATAATAGTTGAAGCCCACATATCTAGAAAGTGCCCAGATTTTGCAAGGGTGCATCGAACAAACACAATGTAGTGTATATAGTTTTATTTTGTACCAATATCACACTGTTTGAAGTTGCCCAGTTGAAAACCTTACAGCTAAAAGTATACTTCATGCTCTGCTGGTGCCTTAAGTCAGACCCCCCAAGTTATGATATGTTCATAGGCAGTGACAATTCCATTGTTTTTTCTGTGGATGGGGTCTCATTGCTATACTCAAAAAAAAATTAAAATATGGAATCTGCCCATAAAACGAATGAAAAGGACATTTTGGGTAAATAAACTCTTCATGTGCAGTCACGTAGGCTGTCTGCTTCATAGAACATCTGCTACGCATCCACATTATATACCACTGCTGAGAGATAACCAGTAGCATTACATTCATGGATTAGTAGAAAATGCTTTTTAGTAAATGATGCACAAGCCTAATAAATCAAAGGCTGGTGGTTTCTTGTCCTTCCTGCTTCACTACAAAAGAGTTAAACAAAAGGGAAGAATCTGTTCCTGCCATTTCAATAGTGCATGATTCAAAAAATTATTGACATCGCAGCTCCCCAGGTGGCATTTAGATTTATGTGTGTTGCTTCCCTGATGTTCCTTTCTCCTGTTTGCATAACCAAATGGATTAACAGGCAATAAAGAATGAAGGAAAGCCGCAACTCAGCCGGAAAATGCCAGTCGTATTTAATGAACGGTTATTGTTCACATTGGCTTTGCGTTGTGTGGCAGGTAACAATCAAATAGCGAATCCCCATAAAAAAGATTTCTTTTTCTTCTTCTGGTTTTAGGGTCCCTTGGAAAATGACCTCGTGGTCCATGTCTCATTGATGGCTGAAAGCCAGCGGTAAGTCATTCAGATCTCCAATAAACCTCTTTGTTTGGTTTTCAAGGTGCTAGTTAGTGATTCTGGTACTTAAGATGGAGATGCCATCGTCTCCAGATCCTTTGTAGGTGAAATCTTGCAGAGTTTCTCCATCCCTCCTATGACAACATCCTACAGTCAAGAGGCAGAGTGAAACTGTTGGATTTTGATGGGTCAGGCTGGAAATTAAAATCAAGAGCTTGACATTTCCCTTTCCTGATCAACAAATTATTTAACTCAATGGGCTTCAAGGTTCAGCCCAAACCTCTAGTGAAGTCCCAAGTCTCCTGTTCCAGAACTGATTTCAAGAATGGTGGATTGGGAAGAATTCTTGGTTCAGATCTGAATTTTGTCACCAGCCATATTCAGGTTTCCGGTTTAGCTCAGGCAGGTTCAAGAGTTATAGGACAGAGACATTGTGTTAGATTGTCACTGTGTTTCTGTCTTAACATGTTGCATAAGCATGTGATCACAGGCAGATCTTTCCAAGACCTTTTGGAGATATCTGGACCTACATGGTAATTCTAGTTTTGAAACTCTCAAAGCAGTAATAAAGATTATTACACCCAACCTGGCTTTGATTGCATAAAAACCTGGATTTCTTTCAAATATGGTCTACTGAAAGCAGATTCCAGTTTTGTCACACTAATGTTCCTTTTGTAATGTTTTCATTGAAAACAACAACAGCTTGCAGGTGTTTCTGAACACATATGGAATCCAAACACAAACACCGCAACAAGTTGAACCCATCCAGATTTGGCCTCAACAAGAACTTGTGAAGGTAAGTTATTACTTTAGCATTTTTTTTAAAAAAAAATATTTTCATTGTCTTTTTAAAACCAGTGTTTCCTAGGCTATGATAAATTGCTTTGATTTTGGTGCTAATTATGTCAAATTAAAAAACTATGTACTGTATGTACAGATACATACACACACAAACAGACACACACCTATCAATAAACGCAGGTTTTATTAAAAAGGAACACCCTAGAAATAGCTAGAAATGAATCGTAAGGAAATGAAGTAAATGATACACTTGTTTTTATAGAGAGAAAATCTCTTCTAATATTGTTTCGCTCTAGCGCTTAGAATAGCAAATGTTTCCAGTCCAAACACATCTCATTTGTAAACAAGGTCCAATTCAAATTTTGTTGAGCAAATATGTTTAACTTATTCGTGCTGATATTCTGAGATTACTCAGTGAATAAAATTGTCACAGGGAAAATATGTTTCTGAAATAACATGCATCCCAAGATTAGAAGCCGGGAGACTTTGAGTTCTCGTCCCACCTGAGGCACTAAGTTAGCTGGGTGACCTTGGCCAGTCACTCTTACGTAGCCCTTGGAAGAAGGCAATGGCAAACCGTTTCTGAAAAATTTTGCCAAGAAAACTGCAGGGACTTATCCAGGCAGTCTCCGAGAATGGAAGGGGCCTTGGAGGTCATCTAGTCCAACCCCCTGCTCAGGCAGGAAACCTTATACCATTTCGGGCAAATGGCTGTCCAGTCTCTTCTTAAAAACTTCCAGTGTTGGAGCATTCACCGCTTCTGGAGGCAGGTTGTTCCACTGGTTAATTGTTCTCACTGTCAGGAAGTTTCTCCTTAGTTCTAGGTTGCTTCTCTCCTTGGTTAGTTTCCATCCGTTGCTTCTTGTCCTGCCTTCAGGTGCTTTGGAGAATAGCTTGACTCCC